>NC_056746.1:1285398727-1285426227 GCF_019279795.1 Protopterus annectens | reverse complement strand
CTTTTTTGGAAAAGACTAACATGCATTCAGTGCAGGATTTGCCTATTAAAGTAGGAAATATTAGTCTATGGATGTGTGTCAGTGGTACAACAAGTAGCACAGTTACCTTACGTGCAGAAAGGTGTGGGTTCTATTACCACACCTGCTAGATGAATTGCAGACGCTACTGTGAGGCATAAAGGAGATCTACTGTATACGTGTACATTCCTCTTGGATGAGATGTTAAACCAAGGCCCCCATCTGCTTGAATTGGTGGTAGCTCAGATGGATGTAAAAGATCCCATAACACCTATCAAAAAGAGTAAAGGATGTTCCCTGATTCCCAGGTCAGATTTCCCCTAGTAGTATAAATACCACCTCAGGTCTCCACTGAAAAAAAACTACTAGCCTAGTGGAAATAACCCAGTCAACAAAGGCTAAATAAATTATGGAAGATGACTAAATTCATCATTTGCTGGTGGCATAGCGATTAGCATTGTCTCCTCACAGCAAGAGGCTCTCTGGTTTGATTCTTGGCTAGGGTGCCTTCTGTGTGGTCTGCATGTCCTCTCTGCATTTGCGTGGGTCCCCTCTGGGTGCTCCAGTTACTTCCTACATTCCAAAGACATGCATCTGGAGTGTTTCTCCCCAAGTCTCCACTGAAAATGGGCTCGGTCTCAGCTGGGATTTCCCAGTAAACAAATGTTAAATAAATAAATTATTTGGCATATGGGAAGATCTTGCAACAGCAAACGTTCTTCTTTAAAGGTGCATAAAAACAGAGTCTGGAGTCACTGATGACTGATAATACAGGTAATCTTTGAGACAGTGACGTTACCTTGAGGACAGAATATTTGACGTCACTGATGTGTTTATTGGCTTTTATATGATATGCATGATGACTGGCTGTTGCATTTGTATAATTATAATGACTGAAATTTCATGAGCCAGTTAACAAATGCTTATCCTCTTGTCATATGCAATGTGAATGACAGTAAGTATCTGATACTCAAAACACAGCACCCCAAATTAATGAAAAAGACTGAATTCACAAAACCCTGAATGCTACTAGTATCTTCACCCCCCATCCACCTTACTCATGTGTGCCTGCCCTAACCCTGTCTCTGCCCCTAGCCTTAACCCTACATATTACATTAATAAAACCTTTTACCTAAAAGAATCACTACATAAGGCAAAATGACACACAGCACACACAGTAGCAAAAAATCAAAACAGTAAATCTATCTCCTTACCTAACCTTTATGCGAATCCTAATCTGTAAACACTTGCATGTACACACTAACACTAACCGATATTTGCGTAAGTGGACTTTCATGTAAGTGGTCCTCTACTTTACTTTTTTGAAATAAGGAAATTTTGACAAATAAAAGTAGACTGATATATATATATATATATATATATATATATATATATATATATATATATATATATATATATATATATGTGTGTGTGTGTGTGTGTGTGTGTGTGTGTGTGTGTGTGTGTGTGTATGTATATGTATATATATATATATACAGACAAACACATACACGCACATGTTGTACACACACACACACACACACACACACGCGTGTGTGTGTGTGTGTGTGTGTGTGTGTGTGTGTGTGTGTGTGTGCGCGCGCATGTTTACTGTCAAAATCAAGAATCATAGTTCTTTGTGTATTCAGTTAGCCAAAAATAAATGGAAATAAAAAAGTTATTTAATCAAATGACAACAGCGGTAATGTCAATAATTCAAAATTTGATATTATCAACATTACCAAGGTTACCTTGACTTCCGGTGATGTTTTACTTACATTTTGCAGGGGGGCAAGCCCCCCTGCACCTCCACACCCCCTGCATATTATATATACAAACTCCAAGATCGCACTACAGTAATGAAAAGGGTAAATGTATTCATCTCCACTGTAGTGCAATCTCCAATCAGAGCACTGACCTCATATGAGCGAATGCATAATAGCATTCACTATGGTGGATTTGAACATTTTCATACTGGCATTATAGAAACTTGGAACCATGCATTTCACCATCCCAGTTTTGTGTAACTACCATTCACTTTTTGGATAGCAGACCATATATATATATATAAATATATATATATATATATATATATATATATATATATATATATATATATATATATATATATATATATATATTTTTTTTTTTTTAAATAATCTGTTTTTATATGAAATGTTAATTGAAAATCATTTCCATACATTAACCATTCTGCATTTATGTTTCATTAGGTATAAATAAGATGCCTATTTTTCCCGTCACAAAATCTTCTTCTTTCGGCTGTTCCCATTAGGGGGTGCCACAGTGGATCATCTGTTTCCATTTCTTCCTGTCCTTTGCATCTTGCTCTGTCACACCATCCACCTGCATGTCCTCTCTCACCACATCCTTGAACCTTATCTTAGGCCTTCCTCTTTTCCTGTTACCTGGCAGTTTCAACCTTAGCATCTTTTTCCCAATATACTCTGCATCCCTCCTCAACATATGTCCAAACCAATGTAATCTTGCCTCTCTGGCTTTGTCTCCAAACCTTCCAACCTGGGCTGACCCAATTATATACTTATTCTTAATCTTGTCCACCCTAGTCACACCCAGTGTAAATCTTAACATCTTTAACTCTGCCACGTCCAGCTCTGACTCCTGCCTTTTTGTCAATGTCACTGTCTCCAACCCATATAACATAGCCGGTCTCACTACCCTCTTGTAGACCTTCCCTTTCACTTTTCCTGGTACTCGTCTGTCACAAATCACTCCTGACACTCTTCTCCACCCACTCCATCCTGCCTGTACTCTCTTCTTCACCTCTCTTCTACACTCACCATTACTCTGAACTGTTGATCCCAAGTATTTAATCTCATCCACCTCCACCACCTCTACTCCCTGCATCATTACCATTCCTCTATCCTCCCTCTCATTCACACACATATATTCTGTCTTAGTCCTGCTGACCTTCATTCCTCTTCTCTCTAGAGCATATCTCCACCTCTCCAGGGTTTCCTCCACCTGTTCCCTACTCTCACTACAGATCACAATGTCATCTGCAAACATCATAGTCCACGGGGACTCCTGTCTGATCTCGCCTGTCAACCTGTCAATCACCATTGCAAATAAGAAAGGGCTCAGAGCTGATCCTTGATGTAATCCCACCTCCACCTTAAATGCATTCATCACTCCCTCACCTCAGACCTCACCGCTGTCACACTACCCTCGTACATATCCTGTACCACTCTTACATACTTCTCTGACACTCTCGACTTCCTCATACAATACCACAACTCCTCCCTAGGCACTCTGTCATATGCTTTCTTTAAGTCCACAAAGACACAATGCAACTCCTCTGTCCTTCTCTGTACTTCTCCATCAACACCCTCAGAGCAAACATCGCATCTGTAGTGCTCTTTCCTGTCATGAAACCATACTGCTGATCACTAATCATCACCTCCCTTCTTAACCTAGCTTCCACTACTCTTTTCCACAACTTCATGCTGTGACTGATCAGTTTAATCCCTCTGTAGTTACTACATCTCTGCACATCACCCTTATTCTTAAAAATCAGTACCAAAACACATTTCTCCATTCCTCAGGCATCCTCTCACTTTCCAAGATTTCATTAAACAAAAATTTTAAAATAAAATTGATTATTGGAAGTTATTTTACTTGAATATTATAATGCATGGCTAAATACCTTCTAGATGAATGCATTATATTTCTGTATGTTACTTTTAATGGTATTCATATTGAACCATTTTATCAGTTTGGTCGCCTGTTGTGTCCTCTAACTGCATATCAGTTCACCATCCCTGACATGCACTGTAATATGTAAAGCAGTCACTGTTACCATGAAGGTTCACTAAAGTAGCATGAGACAGAAGCTTGACACTGACATAATATGGCCTGAATCACTGGTCAGGAGTGGCAGACTGTGCCACCACATGCGTATCTGCCTACCACAACTACCACCTGCATACTTGCATTGCCACAACTATCACCTGAGTATCTGCCCTACCACAACTACTACCATATTATGGCTAAACTTCATGGTGGTAGGAGGCATACAGTTGCCACAAAGACTCTTCCAGTGCTACAGACAGTACCTTTCTCAGAAGAGAACAGCTGCATTCATCTGCTCAGTTTTATCCTAAGGCCATCCCTCTTGTACTTAGGCTTATTTCCAAATGCTTTTATCACAAGCAGGAATCAAACTACTGCACTTTCGGTCCATTTTTGATGACTGCTCATATACTGTGCATGCATATGATTACATTTTATTATCACTGTAGATGGAGGATTAAAGAACATATATTACATATATTAATCTATGGTGCATGCAGAAAAATGTTGTGTAGTTATGTATGCATTGCAAGCTATTTTGACAAACTTTCAGACACATTAATATCCTATATTAGCTGCTCCAGAAATCTAGTGTGAGGTAACAGAAACAAGAAATGGCACAGCATACATGTGAAGTGAAAGCAATCCTTCTGATGAATAAAGCAAGATTTATTCATTTCATCTAGATACTGGACACATTGAAAACTGCTGACAAAGCTTCTGTAAATCAGGGCAATGAAAGCAGTAAAACTTGACGAAACTAACAGTATGTTTTAGCACTATGCCCCTCAAACACTAAAATGGTATTTTAAAGTTCATTTTAAACAAAACAGCCTTATTTTTATTTTAAGATTTAACAGTATCTTACGAAGTTATCTTTGCAAATATGAGTTGTAAAATGTCAACAGTAAAAACAGGTCATAGACTCTTCTTTGGTACCTTAAGATTAGATACCATGCGGGTAAGTGATCCTGTGATTGTGACCATGTGTGTGTAGCGGCTTGTTTATAGTATAGTTGTGTGTGTGTGTGTGTGTGTGTGTGTGTGTGTGTGTGTGTGTGTGTGTGTGTGTGTGTGTGTGTGTGTGTGTGCCTGTGTCTGTGTGCGTGTGTGCATGTGTGCATGTGTGCGTGTGTGTGTGGGTGTGTGCGTGCGTGTGTGTCTATGTGAGTGCGTGCTTGCATGTGTGCGTGTGTGTGTGTGTGTGTGTGTGTGTGTGTGTGTGTGTGTGTGTGTGTGTGTGTGTGTGTGGCTTTACTGCTCTGAATCCGATATTCTGTCACCCTAACTGACATATGCAGTCTGTAGGCTGTAAGTTCTAGTTTCACATCAGGTATTTCAATTTATAACCTAACAACTTAGGTAAATGTTAAGGATTCCTTGAAACTTGTCTGAAAGAAAAGCAAGGAAATTTCCACTGTCTTTAGCCAAATTTCTTCAGACTGTATAAATCCAGTCTTGGCTGTCCCCCGAAAACTGGCCACAAGTCTAGCAGAGCTAACCCAATCAACAAAAGTAAATAAATATAGTTTGATATTAGATGCAGCTTTAGATGAAAACACACAAGGCTTGATGCTTTCCTGACTCAACAGGCATCCTTTGATCTATTACTATTTGTAACACAGTAACAAGGTTTAACCTCTTGAAGTGCATTGCACTCTAGGCAGCATTTAAAAGTGAAAGTAACTGATGAGAAACAGAAAATAGATCTTTGTTATTTTCAAACAAGAAATGAAACAAATGGCTGAAATGGATTCATTTAAAATTAACCCCATATGCTCATTTATTTATTTTATTTGTTATTTATTTTACATTTGTTAACCGGGATAGTCTGACTGTACACAGGTCCATTTTCAGCGGAGGCCCGGGGAGAAAAGCTCCACATGTGGATACTTACATAAGAGTTTAACAGTAGCAGTTTTATACAGTTACATACCAGTACAGAATTAAAGGATTACATGCATACTTAAAAACCTGGACTACATACATACTTAAACATTAGTTATCTTGTTCGAACTTAGACATTTTAGTGATACAATGCTGAATAAGGTAGCATATCATTCAGTAGTACAATATATATGAGAACAATAGGCAATGTTTCAGACTTTTGAGACTATTTTACAGATAGCCAGATAGTGAAAAAAGTGGTGAGTTGGTTAGTCAGGGTTGGTATAGGGGCACAGCCAGTGACTTTTTAGGTATTTTTTGAGAGATGTTTTGAATTGGTTTATAGACTGGATTGCTGTAAGTTTGGCAGGGAGTCGGTTCCAGATTGTACCAACAGAGTTGCAGAATAATGACTCACCTGCTGAGTTTTTAGATTTAATGGTTTGTACCAGCATTTTGTCAGAAGAGTGGAGAGTTTTTAGGTTACTGTATGGGGTAATTATATTTTTGAGTATGGGCTTGCTTTCGGGCTAATAGAGGACTTTGTGGGCTATTATTAATTGGTTATACTGGACTTGAGAGGGAAACTCTAGCCAGCCTAGAGATTGTAGGTTAATACAGTGGTGAGTTCTATATGCAGAGCCTGTGGCAAATCTGGCTATGTTATTGTAACAGCTATTGAGTTTGTTGAGATCAGATTTACTCAGGTTTGTACAGGTTGAGGAGGTATAAAGAAGGGTTGAAAGTAAATGTGTTCGGGCAATCACTGTCCTAGCAGTTGGGGTGAGAAATGCCTTAATCCTATATAGAGATCCTAGTTTTTTGTTAACTGTTTTAATGGTTTTGTCAATGTGGGCATCAAACTTAAGGTTATTGTCAACAATTACACCTAGTAGTTTTGTATTACTTTCTGGGGAAATTATTGTGCTATTATTGGATGTTATGGTAAATGATGGGAGTGTAGCTTTCCAGGTGGGGGTGAAGAGTAACAGTTTTCTTTTATTTAGATTCAATAGAAGAAGCCTGTCAATGAGCCAGTTTTCTACTACGCTGAAAGTATTTTGGGTTAAGGTCTGCAAGTCTAATGGGGAGGTGGCAGAGCAGATTAGGGTAGAGTCATCTGCATATTGAATGCAAGTTGCTTTGGGGATGACTGTATGAAGATCATTAATGAAGATGGAAAATAGGGGAGGTCCTAGTGTAGACCCCTTGAGGAACTCCAAGGGTGACTGGCAGTAGGGAGGAAAGGCTGTCCTTCCATAGCACAGCTTGTTGTCCACCACTTAGGTAGGACTGAAACCAGCGTATAGCCAGGCTGTCTATGGCAAGAGGTTTTAGTGTTTGAATGAGTAGCTGGTGGTTTACCATATCAAATGCCTTAGATAGGTCAAGAAAGATGGCAGAGGAGAGCGCATTATTATTACAGATTTGATTTATTGTTTGAGAGAAGGATAGAAGGGCTGAGGTGGTACTATAGTGGGGTCTAAATCCATGCTGGGAGAAAGCTAGGAGATTATGCAAATTGAGGTAATGAAGGAGTTGCTTGTGGATACATTTTTCCATAATTTTAGCCAGGGGGGACAGAATGGCGATGGGCCGGTAATTTGATAGATCAGTGGAGTTACCCTGTTTATGGAGAGGAATTACATGGGAAATTTTCCAGATGGAGGGGATATATACTTCAGAGATGGTTCTGTTAATTAATACAGAAGTGGGGTATGCTTTTATGGGGTATAAGAAATGGGGTATGCTTTTATGGGGTATAAGAAATGGGGTATGCTTTTATGGGGTATAAGAAATGGGGTATGCTTTTGCATTTGCAGCCTTTTGAAGATATTCAGCCGGCAGTAGGTCTGCTGATACGGTGGTGGATTTCAGTTTCTTGATTAAGGATTGGATAAATGCTGTTGGGACAGGTTGAAAGTTAAAGGATGGTTGGGTATTGGATATGGGGTTAATAGGGTCTAGGTTGTTGGGGCCTAGTTGGTTGGCAAGGGATTGTTTAGTTTCCGTAAAGAAGGTGTTGAAGGTGTTGGCAATATTTTCTGGAGGTTTTTGGAGGACAGACGCAGGAGTAAGGGTAGTAGTATTACCTGGGTGAAGAAGATTGTTTAAGCTGGACCAAAATTTTTGTGGTCGATTTTGATGTTTATGTTGCAAGTTACAGTAATAGTCTTTTTTGTCTAATATTATAGACTTCTTAGTATCATTTCTCAGCTGTTTATAAATAGGTTTATTGGTTTTCCAAGAGGACCAGGCCTTATTTCTATTCATGATTTTTGTCTAGTTTCTTTGGACAGCCACGGTGCTACTTTTTTCCTTGTTCTGATGGTCCAGGTGGGTGCATGATTGCCAAGGATTGTAAGAAATGTAGAGTTAAAGTGTGGTACTGCCTCATCTAGTGGGAGTAGTTGTAGTCTATTCCAGTTACATGTTTGAAGTTCTGTTAGGAATTGGGTTTGATTGAAGCGCTTATTGTTCCTGATGGTTCTGAAGCGAGGTGTTTGAGGGATATCATTTTTTTGTATGAGTATATACGTTAGGAAGTGGTCACTTATTTCCTCAGGTTGGGTGCCTGCTTTATACATTTGGGGAGGGTTATTAACGAGAATCCAATCTAGTATACTTTCTTTATTATTGGGCTTACTAGTTCAGGTGGTGGAAGTTATGACTTGGGAGAAACCATATAGATTTATTTGGGTAGTAGGGAAATCTGAGGATCAGGTGCTCCAGTCTATATTAAAATTGCCTAAAACAATAGTTACTTGAGGGAAGTTTATGGACAGCCACTGTAGGATGTCTTCAAGGATATTAGTGTTGCTACCAGGTGGGATATAAATGCAGCCGATGTTTATAGATTTATGCTGGTTAATTTGTAGTCTTGTAAAGAGTATTTCAGCTTTATTAGCTTAGGGAGCTTGAGAAGAGTTGGAAATAGTTAACATTAAAGATTTATATAAGACAGCTACCCCCCTCCCTTCTTTGAGGTGTGGTCTAGTCGTATTATATTGTAACCTGGAGGAGTGACTTCATTGTCAGTGGTTATGGCTTAAGCCAGGTTTCCATAAGACATAGTATATCTGGGGAGTGCACTGCCAAGAGTACATGCAGGTAGTGGATTTTATTATTTAGGCTTCTAATGTTTAGGTGGCAGATGGGGGGAGGTAGAGGAGATGAGTACGTTTTGAAGGCCAGAGGGGATGTTATATGTTGGGTTGGATGCTTCCGATGGGGTTGGTCCTGGGTTGGGGTGAATGTTCCCATCCATTGTGAGGTTAGTTTGAGAATTAATTATTAGTTTTTGAAGTCTGAGTAAAAGTTCGTAGTAGTGTTTAGTTCTAGGGTTAACATAACCGGCTCAAATGTAGTGTTATTGTAGTATGGGAGTTGGGGGGGGGGGGCTATTGGGCAATTATAGTTATTTGGAAGATCATGAGTATCGGTATGTTATCTTGGGTAATGAAAGCCTGGGAGGGAGAGATGTTCATAAGCTGTGATAAGATACGTAATTATCAGCATGGGTAAAAGGTAGTAGGAGGGCTTTGAATTGAAAGGTGAGGTTGAGGTTTGCAGAGGCATTAAAGAGGGTTTGCAACTTACAATTGTTAAGAATGGGGGTGGGAGGGGATTAGATGAGTGTAGAGTAGAGAAATAGGGACTGTGTTGTGTTTTAGAGTGGGTCTTACAATTGCTGATTGGTTCTATAGCTAGGGGAATGCCAATTGTGGCTATAAATTTGTCACCTCTAGGGGCAGGTGGAATTTGGGGACAGGGTGGGGTGCGGAGCGAGGCCAAGCATAGCGAGGACGAGTGGAGCAGGGCTAAATATGGAGCTCAAGAGTTTAAACCCCTGCTTCAGGATTATGCAATGTATTTTCAAATGCTATATGTTTTATCCAGGGAGCTCTGCAGTTTTTATGCTATGTATTTTCAAATTTTATATGTTTTATGCAGGGAGCTCTATTGTTTTCCTTAGATAGTATGAATAAGCTCTGTTTCTGAAAGCTAAAACCTAAGGCAGACAGCTGGACTACAGAGCTTACAGTAAAATGAACTTTGTTCTGTGTGTCTGAATTAATTTATGCTCATGGGCTTCTTAGGCTAAGGGGACTTGCTGTGGACCCAGTTCGGCTGTATTTTATAGAATTTTAAAAGACAATGATCTGTATTTTCTTTTGTTAATGGGGGACTCAGTGGACAAGATTCCTTGTATTTAACAGGGCTGGTTCTTTCCCGAGTTCTGAGCCGTTCAGGTAAAGCAGGAAGGGAAAAAAGACCTGCTGTATTTTCTTTTGTTAATGGGGGACGCGGTGGATGAGATTCCTTGTATTTAACAGGGCTGGTTCTTTCTCGAGTTCTGAGCTCTTCATGTAAAGCAGGAAGGGAAAAAAGACCAAATACTGATAGAACAAGCAGCCAACTGGGTCCATAAGCATTAATTCATTCAAATATTTGCAGACCTGACATTCAGATCTTTAATTGAAAAAGTGCTTTTCCAGTATCTCAGATAGCACCATACACATTAACTGTAACAGCTACTCTTAACAATGAGATACATTACAGAGCTGCTATGTACAGACCCACAGGTGTGCAGAAATACAGTGTAGCATTCTGAAGCTGCCAAAAAACAACACAATAAAAATAAAATGCATTGCTGTTATTTGTAGAAGGTAAAGAGTGCAACAAAATGCATTGCTGTTATTTTTAGAAGGTAAAAGGTGCAACAAAATGCAATGCTGTTATTTTTAGAAGGTAAAAGGTGCAACAAAATGCAATGCTGTTATTTTTAGAAGGTAAAAGGTGCAACAAAATGCAATGCTGTTATTTTTAGAAGGTAAAAGGTGCAACAAAATGCAATGCTGTTATTTTTAGAAGGTAAAAGGTGCAACAAAATGCATTGCTGTTATTTTTAGAAGATAAACAGTGCAACAAAATGCATTGCTGTTATTTGTAGAAGGTAAATGGTACAACAAAATGCATTGCTGCCTCACACCTCTTGGGTCTCCAGTTTAGTTATTGGCTGGTGTGATTTCTGCCCAGGGTCTGCACATCCTCGTTGAATCTTCTTGTGTTTTCACTGAGTACAGTTTTCCCTCACATCCCAAAGAAATGCAGTAATCAAATTAGTAAGCCTCCAAATTGTCCATAGATGTAAGTGAGTATGCATGTATCCTGGGATGGGTTGGTGCCTTGTTCAGGATTAGCTTCAGTACCATTGTGGCCACAGAGTGCCAGGACAGAGTCAGGTACCCCCAAGTCCTAAATTTACATTAAAAAGGTTATTGGAGAATGGATGAATGCTTGAAAGCCCTGTATGATAAACAGTGGTATACTATGGAGTCTTACAAATAAAGAATTAATTATAGGGTCACGTGTACAAATATTGATATAAGTACTATAAACTCTTAAAAAGCCCTACAGACATGTAAACTGCATGGGTTTGCTTGCTACTGATTTACCTTATTTGCCAATAAGTTCATTGTCATTATTTTGGTCATTTTCAGAAGTTAAAATTACAAATAATTGTGCATAAAACATACACAAAAAATAGTAACACTTTTGGAAATGGGAAAAATTTTACCTTGAGGAAAAACATGTTAGTATATTCTCACAAAAAATGTAAATAAAAATAAGAAAAAACACAAAAAACTATTGATTATAGACAGACTAGCAATATACAATTGTGTGATACAGGCAATTTGTATTTTACTCAAAGGAAGGGTTTGTTTGCTTATGTAGAAGCAGCTCTCATGAGCAATTTACAGTCACCCCTGTATGCAAAATATAAATTTTCTTCTCCCAGTCATTGTATATTTCCATAATGTACACTCACTTTGGCCACCATGTTTCATATTGTCTGGATAAATATTAGAGCCATTACAAGTGAATACTAAAGGCACTCATTGTGCTGGTTATGTTATGGCTGTATATATAAGAATTTTTAATTGGGATGCAGATACATTCATATATGCTAACTGAAATCTGATTTCAAGCAAAAGAAGTTGCACTGAAGTTAACTTTTCAGTTACCCTTTTAAGACTGATTACATATTCCTGATTAGATCACCAATCAACTAAGGAATATTCAGGGATAATTCTGAGCTGACAAATGTATATACTGGAAGAGCAGAAGGACCCATTTCATTTTATTTTGTACCATTTCCTATAGAATGAATAAAGAGGAATGCAATACCTAAACCATCATCACTATCAACAGTCTCTTTTTTCCTTTTTTTACAATGGGCCTGGGTGCCTCATCAGATGTTGCCATCACCACCTCCTTCAGTTTCTATCTTTCTACAAGGGGCCTGAGTGCCTCATCAGATGTCGCCATCAGCACCTCTTCCAATTCCAATCTTTCTACAAGGGGCCTGGGTGCCTTATCAGATGTTGCCATCACCACCTCTTTCAGTTTGTATTTTTCTACAAGGGGCCTGTGTGCCTTATCAGATGTTGCCATCACCACCTCTTTTAGTTTGTATTTTTCTACAAGGGGCCTGGGCGCCTTATCAGATGTTGCCAACACCACCTCTTTCAGTTTGTATTTTTCTACAAGGGACCTGGGTGCCTTATCAGATGTTGCCAACACCACCTCTTCCAGTTTGTATTTTTCTACAAGGGGCCTGGGTGCCTCATCAGATGTTGCCATCACCACCTCTTTCAGTTTGTATTTTTCTACAAGGGGCCTGGGTGCCTCATCAGATGTTGCCATCACCACCTCTTTCAGTTTGTATTTTTCTACAAGGGGCCTGGGTGCCTCATCAGATGTTGCCAACACCACCTCTTTCAGTTTGTATTTTTCTACAAGGGGCCTGGGTGCCTCATCAGATGTTGCCATCACCACCTCTCTCAGTTCAGTGTTAATCTCCGCCTTTCTTTGACAGTCATGTCTGTCACCAGTCTTCTCTCATTCGATCCATCTAACTCTTGACTGGATCTCTTAGTTTTTTCTAACCCTCTTCCTAGTGCTACCATATTTTCTTTTCCAAATAATCTTCTGTTTTCCTGCACATGTGACTGAATCACTGTAATCTGTTCTCTTTGACCTTCTCTGCAACTGGGACTACTTTATTTTCTGTTTTTTTGTCCTCATTTCTTTGTCCTACCACCTTTCTCAAGCTAAACCAAAATCAGGTACAGGAATCATGACCAGGTTGCTGGATGAGGGCAAAATAGCACCAGTTTAACTCATTCCCTTCAGTACGTCTCTTTTGAGTGTGCATCTATAACTCCCAGTGGTTGTGGCATGCGCCTTTAAAAAAATGAGTTCTAACAAATACTCATTGACAGAGGTCATATAGCAGTACAATTGTGTTTGCCATCATGTATGCTTCAAGATAAAATATTTGGATACCTTGTTTGTAGCATGGTTTTGGAATTATTAATGCAAATATAAACAAACAATATTTGATGCCTAGCTGTGCAGTAGGAGGTACCTGCAGAAACACCTGGAGATGCACTCCACTGTAATGAGTTAATATTTGCCTTATTTACAAGGTTTTGAACAGGTGACCAATGTCAATCCATTTGCCACCCATAATATATTTTCAGGTGTTTCTTGGACTGGGGTACTAATGCTATTGAATGAAGTTATAAAACTTTTTTTTTTTTATATTTTCCTTTAGGTTTCCCAGACATTATTAGAGAATGACTTGTGTGAGTTTGCACTTATAAGACAAAAGTGCATTGCAAGGACATCAAATCTGCATTTATGTACTCCATCCTAAACTTAAACAAAATCTGAATGCATTTTGTCAAGTTTCAGTTTTGATTTTGATGTAGCAGTCTCATCTGATTAGTTTTAACAGACATTGCATATATTTGTTTAGTATTTCAAAAGTATGGTTTAACACAGAGCTTGCTTTGCAGTTATATTTTTTTCAGTGTAATTGCCATTTAAATAGCTAGCACTATCTTTCTTTTGTCAGTAAAGTGACCTTTTCACCCATGCTTTCAAAATAACAATCCAGTTGTGAAGCACATAAAGAACTTTTCCATAAACACAGAAGGTGCCATTACAAGTGGTCTTAAATAGTTGTTGAATATCCATATAATGGATCCTGGATTATATAATTCTATCAAAGGCAAGGTATTTTATTCTGGAGTCTTTTCTAATTCTGTATCCTTGAATCTTTACACAACAGCATGTTTTCACATAAATCTAGTCTTACAGTATTAAAGAACACTAACAAATCACGTTAGGTACAGTAACTTCCAAAATGGCACTTTATCACTTATGGGATCCGGACACATGCTCGACTAGCATATGTCCGAATCACAAAACGTCGAACACACATACACGAAAGTGCTTAACATTGAAAAGCGCTTCCGTGTATGTGTGCCTGTTTCGTAGATCGGACTACAGTGTGGGTAAGGGAAAATTCCCTTTTCCCCACTGTAGTGCGATCTCGGAGTGAGAATAATGAAGTGTGGGGGGGGGTTTGAACTACACATACATGGAAGCGCTTTTCGTTGTTAAGTGCTTTCATGTATGTGTGTTCGATGTTTTGTGATTCGGACATATGCTAGTCGAGCATGTGTCCTAGACCCATCATTTATATATAGAACCATGCTTTGTAAGGATTCAAGCTACCAAACAAACTTGTAGATGCTTTTCTGATTTTCTTAGGATTTATCATTCTCAGTTTTTTTCTCCCATGTTCCATTGGTACTTCAAAATATACAACGATTAAACTTTTATTGTGCTGGATTTAGGTTCCGCATTTTATTAACTTATACTTTCCTATTTGCAAGTCATGAAAGCGGTCCATGATTCCCCTTCCCCCTCTCTCTGCCTCCCTCTCAGATTAGGAGTTATGATGGTGACATGTATTCTTTCACTCATTATCCTTTCAACAATATCACAGGCATTTTACTCATGCAGGAGATGAACCCATGACTCTCGGGCATTACATCGATGTTTGGATCTTTTAAAAGCCTGTTTCTAACTTGGCAGTAATAGTGCCAACACAGCATAGCATGCTTCAAAGGCTCACTTTACACTTTATGCAACCTCATCTCTTACACACACACACACACACACACACACACACACACACACACACACACATGTATATATATATATATATATATATATATATATATATATATATATATATATATAAAATGGTTCTACTATACATGGTCGACATTTCAGAATGTCGAAGACCGTATGGCCGAGACCATATGATCGACATTTGAAATGTCAACCATGAAATTAAAAAAAAAAACACAATAACTTACCTTCACACTGCTAGCACTGGGGCTACAGACACTTGCACCCCCCCCGTGTATATATATATATATATATATATATATATATATATATATATATGTGTGTGTGTGTGTGTGTGTATATTTCACCTTCAACCCCATCCCAGCCTCCTACATTAAGTCACTGCTTTTTAAACTGAAACCCTGTTCTCCTTCAGTAGGTAATCTCCCAGTAGAATACTTCAAACTGGCTGTCAGATCCATAGCCTAGCATGTGTATCTTCTAATTAACAGATCTGTTAAGGAAAACGAAATAATTCTTCATCATCCCCCTTCATAAAGGAGGAACCTCATCTGATATAACCAATTTCAGACCTATGGCCATATTATCCTCTTTGACAAAAATTCTGGAGAATTGCATTCACAAGCAACTTCTTCAACATATTCTTCAGGAAAAGCTCCTGGCCTCCACACAGCATGATTTTTAGACCCACCACTAGCACTATCATGGCCTTATGAACTTTCACAGATACTATTACCAGAGCCAGATTTGAAGGCAACCTTGTTCATAGGTTTATAAGTGTTCACTAGGCTAACAACTACAAAGACCTTTTCATAGGTTCATAGGTTCATAGGTTCATACTAGGCTATCTGCCCTAGGGCATTTATAAGCCTAGCCAAAATGTGTTTGGCTTTCGCCACCCATTTTAAATTAATTTTGCTATGCCCTTTTTCAAGGTTAGTATACTGTGCCTCTGTCTAACAGTGACACAGAAGTGATACCCGGGTTAAACCTACGATCTCCCATCCACTCATCAAGATTCCTCTTGAAGAGAGTCAATGAGGGACTCTGCCTAACCTGGACTGGGATTTTATTCCAGAGTGAAGGGAGCCTCTGGGTTATGAATCTGTCCCTCCAGCATGTCCTATTTATTTCAGTGCTGAGGTTCAAGTCTCTCGAGCGCGTAGCTTGATGGGATTTGGATTTTCTCAGGTGCAGCATGTCCATTAATTCCAGGTTGGACATGGCTTTATACATCAGCCACAGATCGCCCCTGAACAGGCAGTATGCCACTGAGTAGAGCTGGAGTTTCTTTAACCGGGCAGCATATGGCATCTGTTTGAGCCCTTTGATCCTCTTGGTGAGGTACTTTTGGGGTCTTTTCAGTTGCTGCAGGTGTCTGGTAAGGTACATCCCAAAAGGGGCATTGTACTCAATTATGGGCCTGATGAGGGATGAGTAAAGAGGCACGATGACCTCCCCTGATCTAGATGTGAATCCCTTCATGATTAGGTGGGCTATTTAAAATGTTTTTCTAACCACTTTGGCCACATGGTTGTCAAATGAGAGACTGCTATCAACTTGGGTCCCCAGGTCCCTAATTACTTCTTCTGTACTTAATGGATTACCACCTATGTGGTAATTTGTGGGCACTTTGTTTTTGCCAAAGGGAATGACTATACACTTTTTGGCGTTTAGCTTGAGGCCATGGCTCTGGCTCCAGTTGTCTGTTTCTATGAGGCCCTTTTGGAGGATGCTTGTGTCAGCTGGAGAGTCTATTATGGTGCCCAGTTTGCAGTCATCTGCGAACTTGGTCAGCCACAGTCCTTCCGTGTTGGCCTGTACCTCCGAGAAATATATACCGAACAAGAGAGGTCCCAGGACTGAGCCTTGTGGGACGCCACTTGTAACTGGTTTGGAGTCTGACATGGCTCCAGCAATTCTAACCATGTGGGTTCTGTCCTTGAGCCAGTTTGCAATCCATCTAGTGACATAGGGGTTTATATTTAAGCTGGTGAGCTTATCTATAATGCCCGAGTGGGGTATTGTATCGAAGGCTTTTGCGAGGTCCAGGTAGGCTGTGTGGACCACCTTCCCTCATCAATGGCCTTGGTGACTGTTTCAAAGAAATCAACCAGGTTTAAGAGGCAGGATCTGCCCTTAACAAAGCCGAACTGGGTAGGATCCAGTGTCTGTAGGTCCCCAATATCTTTATTTATGAGGTCCATGATGATCCTTTCCATAGCTTTGCAGACCAAGCTAGTCAGGCTTATGGGGCGATAGTTTCCAGGATCCATTGAGGCACCACCTTTGTGGAGAGGGACCACTGTTGCTGTACGCCACTCTTTGGGTACATATCCTGTAGTAAGGCTGAGATTGAACAGTAGTTTTATGTTTGGGTTTAGCTCTTCTTGGAGTTCATGTAGGACGCAGTCCGGGACACCGCCTGGTCCCATTGATGCTGTGTTTTTGCTATGGAGAGGGCGGCTCTTACCTGAGCATCTGAGATGTCAGGGGCAGCACTCTGCTGGGATAGATATTTGCCCTTTGGTGGGAGAAGTTTGCGCTGAACCTGTCAGCTAGGATGTTGGCAATGTCTGTGGGTTCTGTGTATTTTTTGTCATTTTGGACTAATTCTGAGCATATCTGGGAATTCCCACCCAGGTTCCTAACATAACTAAAGAAAGCCTTGTGATTATCCTTAGTGTCCTGTGCAATTTTTCTCTCGAAGCTGGCCTTAGACGATTTTATGAGTGCCCGTAGTTTTTTGCTAATACTGATCAGAGATGCCTTCCCTTTTTGGGATTTTGCTCTATCATTTAGTAGCTTCCTCCTTCTATTGTACATGGCTGGGGTCCACCAGACAGGACGTCTGCCTTTGGAGGATTGGGTCTTGGTTTTATTTGGGATTGCATGAGCCATGCATTCCTGAAGGTGTTCATAGAATGCATTTATAAAGGATTCTGCGGTCTGGGCCGTATTTTCCACAGGCCCGGGGGCTTTCAAGGATTCCACCTCGGCTTTGAGGAGTGTGAAATTTGCTTTAGAGAAATTTTTCACTGTGGTTTTCTGGGCAGGGAGTGGGGTCGGGATGTGAATATCAAGTGAGATTAGTTTATGGTCTGATCTTACCAGTGAGGGATACACTTCTGGTCTGGAGCATAGAGTCCCCATGTTGGTGATGATCAGGTCCAGTATGTTTTCCCCTCTTGTGGGAGTGCTAACAAGTTGTTCCATAGCATTTGAGTTTATAAATTCTAGGAACCTTTGGGCTAGGGTGTTGGAGCTAGAGTAATGCTCCCAGTCTATGTTTGGGTAGTTGAAGTCGCCCAATATAATGGTGTTTGGAGAGACCTTCATAATTTCCAGTGTTCCCAGGAAGGCCGAGTGGGGTTCCTGGGTTTGGGAGGGTGGTCTGTAGCAGGCTATAAACTGGAAGGCAGTTTTACCCACTGTTAGTTGCACATTGATAGTCTCTGATGCTTCATGCTGTGCCACCAACCTGGAGGTGTGGGTATCTTTGACGAATATTGATACTCCCCCTCCTTTCGTGGTTCGGTCCAAGTTTTGGGGCCGAAAAGCATGGTATGAGGTATAACCTGGTAGTGCTGTGGTGCTCTCCATGCATTCTAAATCTCTGACAAGTTCTGAGACCCTGTAAGCAGGGGCTTGGGAGAGGAAACATTTACAAGCTGGAGCCTGGGGAGATGAATTATTTACAGGCTGCCTGTATCCATTACAGACATAGGTGCCAAACCAGGGATGAATTTCCTGTTCCCCATCCAATTGTCCAAATTACACCTGAATTGGGTTAAGGAGGACCTCTGCTTCACATGGATGGGGAGTTTGTTCTCAAGAAAGGATAGTCTCTGGGATACATACCTGTCTTTCAAGCAGGTGCTATTTATATCATAGGCAAGGTTTAATTCTTTTGAATGGGTAATTCTGGTGCTGTTTGTTTTGCAGATATATAGGAGGTCCATCAGGGTGGGGTCTGACAATGCCTTGTACTCCAAGCATAGATCTCCCTTCAACAGCCTGTAGGAGACAGAATACAGGGATAGGACCTTGAGGTGGTCTGCGTAGGACATGTTACACCCTGTATTCTTTTGGTGAGGAACCTCTATAGATGTTCCAATTGTTGGATATGGCTGGTTAGGTACATACCGAAGGTGACATTATATTCAGTGATAGCTCTGATGAATGCTAAATACAGTGGAACAATAACTTCATTGGGCCTAGATGCCATACCTTTGTTTATAAGTTGCACAACATAGAATGATTTCCTCATTAATGTAGACACGTGATGGTCAAAGGCTACATTACTGTCTATGTGTGTCCCCAAGTCCCTGTTAGGTGTGTGTTGTCAACATGATAGTTACCGGGGTGGATTATGTATTTCTTGGTATTTAATTTTAGTCCATGGCTCTGACACCAGTTATTTATCTGTCAGCCCTTCTTGGAAAACATTTAAGGCAGTGGAATATTGCAATCATTTGCAAATTTAGTCAGCCAGAGGCCATTGGCATTGGCCATGACTTGAATTCAGAGAAGCAAATGTCAAAAAAGGAACAGTCCCAGGACCAATGCCTGAGGGACTCCACTTGTGACTGTCCTTTTTGTAGAGGTCAACTCCCCAGTTCTAACTTCTAGGGTCCTGTCTTCGATAGCTGGCTATCCAATGGGTGACGTAAGGGTTTATACATAACCTCTTGAGTTTGTCAACAATTCCCAAGTGGGGCATTGTATTAAATGCCTTGGCCAGGTCAAGGTAGGCAGTGTGAACTATTTTGCCCTCGCCCATTGGTTTGATGACCTTCACAATGAAGTCCATCAGCTTGAGTAGACATGACCTGCCCTTAATGAAAACAAATTGGGTTGGGTCCAGTTTCTGGAGGTTTTCTATGTCACTACTGATCATTTCCATGATAATTCTTTCTATAGATTTGTATATAAGACTAGTGAGACTTATGGGTCTGTAGATGCCCCACCTTTGTGCAGAAGAATGTCTGTTTCTGTTCACCATTCATGAGGCATGAAGCCTGTTTGGAAGCTACAGTTAAACAGCAATTCCAGAGGGGCCGATAGGTCATGGTTCATGCTATTTAAAAGTCATCCTGGGATATTGTCTGGGCCCACTGATGCAGTGTTCTTGGTCTTAGAGAGATCATTAGGAACATGTTCCATAGTGATAGCAGGGGGATTATATTTGATGGTATTTCCTGTGAGGAGGTTGAGGGGGAGAGAGGGGTACATTTGGAGATGAATTTGTCAGCCGGTATGTTTACTACATCTTCTAGCTCAGTATATGTGGCTCCAATAACAATGAGCTCTGTACACAGCTGTGTATTGTCTTTGAGATTGCGGACATAGCTAAAGAATGCCTTGTGGTTGTCCTTGGTCTGGGAGGTCAAATTTACCTCAAATTTGGCTTTGGTAGACTTTATTTGTCCTCTGAGTTGCTTGTTTAGTTAAATGAGAGTGCTTTTATCCTGCTGGGTGCTGCACCTACTTATTTTTCTATAGGATCATAAAATCATAGGAGGTTACAAGGCTAATGGCCCTAGGGACCTTACAAACCTAGCCAAGTTCAACCTGTGTTCCCAAGGCTGTCTGGATTAAGCAGACACTAAAATCAGCACCTATTGACCCTGTCCAACAGGGACACAGGTGGAATCCCCAGGGTGAATTTTGGTTACCCAACAAATTGTCCAAATTATGCTCAAATAGGGCCAATGAGAGGCTTTGTTTAACATGAATAGGAAGCTTGCTCCAAAGGTGGGACAACCTCTGTTAGACAAATCTGTCTCTCTAGCAAGTTCTGGTGATGTCACATTCCAGGTTAAATTCCTTTGAGCAAGTGACCCGTGTGCCATTTGACTGGCATTTTCATTAAAGCTGGGTCAGAGATTGCTCTATATGCAAGGCACAGGTCGCCTCTGAGCAGTATGTACAACACAGAGTAAAGTGACGATGATTTCAATCTTTCTGCATAAGACAGATCTTGAAGACCCTGAATTTTCTTTGTAAGGAACCTTTGTGGTCTCTTCAATTGCTGCAGTTGTTTGGCAAGGAACATACCAAAGGGAGCATTGTACTCTATTATTGGCCTGATGAGGAAGGGTTACAGGGGGGTTCTAACCTGCTTCTTCTAGAGGCAATGCTCTTACTTATGAGATGAGCAATATAAAATGCCCTTCTTACCTCTGCAGAGACATGGTGATAGAAGTTAAGGTTGCTGTCGACCTGTATGCCCAGATCTCTCACCACTGACTGTGTGCCTAGGATATGTATTCCTTGATCTCTCTAATCTGATCTAGTCTCTCACCAAAAACTCCTCTACCAACTGGCATCCCTCAGGCTATTGCAACCCACACTACTGTGGTTTAACAACAACTTAACTGGTAGACACCAGTCTGTTAAATGGCTCTCCACTTTTTTGTCCCTTCCTTCCTATCAAGACTGGTGTGCCACAGACTTCCATTCTCAGCCCTCTACTCTTTAATATACTCACTAACAATTTACATAAATCCTCTCAGCAAACTTCATTCATGCAACACATTTATGATTCTATCCTAATATTAATTTTCTTACAACCTAATACATCTTCAGAGAATTAATCAAGAAGCTTTTAACTATGTTGAAAGTTGGCTACATGATAATCACCTTCTGCTAAATCTCAAAAAAACTAAATTAATTCTCTTTTTTCCAAAATCCCATTTCCATGAAAAACACAACTTTAAAATTTCTTCCTTAAATAATACCATGACTGAAGTTATCCCACATACACAACTACATGGCATGACAATTGATGACAACCTTAAATTCAATTTACATATCCACAAGAGCAACAGCAAAATCCATAAAAAACTAGGCACCCTACAAAGAGTAAAGAAATTCCTTACAGACTGCCAAGGCAACTCTAGCTACCACTTACCTCTTACCCTCTCTCCTATATGGAGCCCCTATGATGACCAGCCTACAAGCCTCACTTAATTCTAAACCTGCACAGTGCTATAACAAAGTTGCCAGATTCGCTTACAACAAACCTTAATGGACCCACTACTGTTTAGCAGTAAAAACACTTAAGTGACTCGAGCTTCCTCACCACCTATCTTATACCCAGCTCACTTTAACCCATAAAGTCATCCATACCCCATCTGCCTGCCCAGCAATTAGCCCCCTACTCCAATATTGTCTTTCAAATCATCCCCTTTGGTCAAATAATAAACAACCACTTACCATCTACAAAACACAAAGGGCTGCTATGGTCAGTCTCTATTCCAATAATGTAGCTAGAACTTAGAATAAAATTGCTGTATCAATCAGGTGTATCACACACCTTCATCTTTTCAGACATTTCTTCCTCTCTGCCTCCTTGCATTTATCCCTGCTCCTCATCTGGAATATAGCTCTCTAGCACCTTTCATTACCTTTCTTACACCTCCCTTTAAAGCATAAAGTCATTTAGCCTGCTTATCCCCTTCTAATACTTCACTTTATTGTACTTCTTAAATTAATATACCTACTTTTAATTAGCACAATCAAATTACTGTTCCATAACTACTTTTCTAATAACACTCAAACTTGCATCTCCTTTAATATCTCACTCTACTGTATTTCCTAAATTACACTTATCTAACTTATACACCACTCTTCTATCTGTAAAGTCTTAGTACAAGGCTTGTAAATTTTACATTTGTGAATATCACTATAAATTTAATTATACTGACTATTATGTTATATATTCACTGAAACTGTATTATAAAATTTGTTATTTTAAATATTGATTGCATTAAATATGATGTTTTTTGTGCTTTTCTCCCTGGTCTACACTGAAAAAGGGCACCTGTGCCTAGTTGGATTTTCATGGTAAACAAATATCAGTAAATAAATAATCAACAAGCCATGACAGAATCTTATGCCTTCTTTATCTCCTTTGATCTGCACATTACTTATTAGCTGACAATGTAAAGCCACCTGGTTATGTGCTACAAGTTATAAAACCTCTTCATTCATTCTGTGGGAGAGGTAACTGAAAACGTAATATTACTTGTCCATCTGTGTTACAGATCAGCCTTAGTTTTTCTAAGAAAAAATAAACCATATTCCAAAACATCTTTAATAGTAATGCTAGAGTTATGTGGTAGGCTCATTGGTATACCTATTGGTCCACCCATCTGGACAGACTCAGCTGAATTTTTCATAAAATAATGGTGGTGTCTTGCTGTTGATGGTTGCACAGAAGTTCCAATATAGCCAGGTGTGTCTCCAGCTAGTGCCCAAACAGACTATTAGGGCTCTTAGATCAATTCCTGACATTTTAAGATTTTGACTTTGAGCAGGCAGGTACAAAATATTGTGTTAGAGCCTTTTCCTTTTATAGCTTCCACTGGTATCAGCTACCAGTGAACACTGTAACCTGCAAAGAAGCAAAGATGAAAATTTAGTGCAAAATAAGTAAATAAACTACATTTTGAAATATAAAACTGGATCCACTGCATGAATTTACACAGGATGTGGTATTGCACAAACACACACACACAAACACACACACACACACACACACACACACACACACACACACACACACACACACACACAAACACTCAGAGATACACACAGACATAAGCACATGGTATATACACACACACACACACACACACACACACACACACACACACACACACACACACACACACACACACACGCACTCATAGATACACACTGACATAAGTACATGGTGCACACACATACACACACTCAGAGATACACACAGACATAAGCACATGGTACACACACACACACACACACACACACACACACACACACACACACACACACACACACAAATAAAAGCACGTGCACACCCATAGGATTCACATTCAAAAGCATGTCTGCACACACCAGAAAATTATTGAAAGGCATGATAAAGAGTTGCGAGCACTTACAAATGTAAACCGTAAACTCAAGACTGGTGACACCTACAAATGGAAATGGAGGATTAAGGACAATCGACCATGCCATGAAACTTGAGAAGAGTATTTTAGAAGGACATGAAGGCTCATTAGTTAACCAAAACAGCTACAAATATGTAGAATAAACTCCCATTACTAACAATGGAGAAATAAAGTCCCTACAGAAGATTAGTCTGCAGAGCTGTATTTGTAAGAGGCAAGGACCACCATGTTTCCTAGGAAATGTCAGATATCCCTTTTCTATATAATATAATATGATTCTGTATATAAGTTTAAAACACTAAAAGTAGTTATAGAGTCAGCATATGAAAGCACTAATGAGCAGGTGAAGCTCTCATTTTTTTATCTTCATTGAACATCTAGAAGAAACATTCTTTAAGAATTCAGACATAGATATCATAATTTTGGCAGATAAGATTGTTGAAATCTATATGTCAGCTTTGCTCACACAAGAAATATTTCAGCCAAATATGGTTTTGCTTGAGAAATGATGTACTACATAAATGACAGTTCCCAGACTGTACAATTATGACAATCAAATTGTCTCTTTCCAGTTCACTGAACAACCGCATTTTAAATGTTGGTTTTCAATTCTATCAGGCTTTTGTGAGACTAGACATTTCTGCTTTTAAAAAGTGTATAGCATTCTAAACAAAACAAATTATGTTTCCATGGAATTATATCAAAGTTCATTTGCAGGATCATGAAAATGCTGAGAAATGCATTTTTTAAAAGAGCTGCATTTTAAAGTGCAATTGCCATTGTTTAGCATTTGCTCCATTTCTGCAATTATTTCCCTTTTTTATTCAACTATCTAGCTTACCCCTTACAGCCCAGTCTCCCTCACACTGCTATCAGCATCTCAGTGATGTTCACTAACAAGCATTTTTCACTATCAGGAGTCACTTCCTCCTCTTCTAGAATTGCCTTGGGGATGTTTTATACTCCATTGGAGACAGGGCATGAAGCATGTCACAGTCTGGTACGGTAGTAGGGTGCTGTCACGGAAGTGAGTGAAAAAGGAGCACAAATGGGGATCGAACTGCAGCACAACACCTGGATACTGTGGTGAGGGGCCAGGGCAGAGCACAAGTAGGCATCACAATGTTGTATTATACTAGGCCATGGATGGGTATTAAGGTGTATTTTTACATTAGGGAATTTCATTGATCTGTCAGGCATTGAAGAGTATCAGGGCATGATATTATACCAGGGCAAACTATTGTGGTAAAGGAAGGACATGGGTGGGTATCAGAATGCATTACTAGAATAGGGTGTCATGCTGTCAGCTGTGGAAAGGTATGGATGGGTGGTGTTGTACTATGGAACTATTCAGGGGCTTAGGGAAGGGCTAAGATGGCTATAAGGATACAACATTATACATATGGTATTGTGCCGGGGGTTGATAAGGGTATATACTGGTATTATGGCATGGTATTACACTTGGGAACTGTTTTGTAGGGATCAGGTAATAGCTAGAATAGCTAGCAAGATATGGTATTATACTTAAGATATACTGCTAAGTTTTAGGAAAGGGTTTCAATGGGTATTGTGATATGGTAGAAAACTAGGGCATTGTGTTAGGGGATCAGGGAAAACATGTATTGGAATAGGGGGTGTGGTATTACTCAAGTACTGTGTTAGGGCATTAAGAAGACATGGACTAGTCTCAACATGTAGTATAGTATAACACTGTGTTCTGGTTCAGAAAAGACTATGGATGGAAAGTATTGCTGCATATTGCACTAGGATATTGCATAAATACTAGGGCTGCCCACAGATAGGCAGCAAACTGTGCTCTCACACTAAGGTACAATGCTGAGGGTCATGGCGTATACAGGTACCAGGCTATCCTATCATACCAGGGTACTGTACTGAGGGTGACGGCATACACAGGTACCAGGCCATCCGATCATACCAGGGTACTGTGCTGAGGGTGATGGCATACATAGGTACCAGGCCATCCTATCATACCAGGGTACTGAGCTGAGGGTGATGGCATACACAGGTACCAGGCTATCCTATCATACCAGTGTACTGTACTGAGAGTGATGGCATACACAGGTACCAGGCCATCCGATCATACCAGGGTACTGTGCTGAGGGTGATGGCATACATAGGTAACAGGCCCTCCTATCATACCAGAGTACTGAGCTGTGGGTGATGGCATACACAGGCACCAGGCTATCCTATCATACCAGGGTACTATGCTGTGCTGAGGGTGATAGCATACACAGGTACCAGGCTATCTAATCATACCAAGATACACTGCTGAGGATGATGACATACATAGGTACCAGACCATCCTATCATACCAGGGTACTGAGCTGAGGGTGATGGTGTACATAGGTATCAGACTATCTTATAGGTTAGTACTAAGCTAAATGCCCTTCATCATGTGTTTGTAAGGCAAACACTTTAACCATTAGGCCACTCTATCTAATCAATGTAGGTAGCAGGCTATCTTATCCTTTGATTTTCTCCCACACAAGAACACACCTGGGAAAGACTGGCATAGATTTGGTGTCCAGTTATACTGAGTGAAATTAATATTAATACAAATGGTAATGTTGACCAAACAACAAGGCTTTCAGATATGCAAATACTGTCAATTAAAAAGTTTAAATATATTTAATAAATAAAAGAACATGAAAATACTAAATATCTATTTACAGTAAACACCAGAGTTACGGGATGATGGACTACATGGGTACAAGATTATCTAATCATACTAGGACTGCATGCTGAAGTGATGTGTATGGGTACCAGGCTGTGTTGTCCTACTAGGGTATTGTAATGTACAGTCAGGGAAAAGCACTGATGGGTATATAGCAGGACATGGATAGGTATCAGAGTGTAGTATTACACCAGGGTATTGTGCTAGTAATGTTTGGGAAGACACAGAAGGGTGTCAGATGCACAATGCTACTGTTACACCAATATCAGCTTTTGGTACAAAATTACAGTACTGTGTTGGCGAGAGATCAGTGCAGAGTACAGATAGGAAATAATTGTGGGATAACATCAGTGTTCTGCAGCGGTGTTATGTTGAACCAAAGCATGAAGGCTAGTCATCTCTGCTATAGCGAGAGGATTCTCTATAGTCTGTATATTATGATAACAGACTGCAGCATTGCAACAGAGTATCGTATCTGCATTAATAACTGATTTGGGTCAGGTCCTTTATGGATATCTAATCAGAATAGGACAAAATAGGACTCAAGGAGAGGCAGGATATCATGCTTCTACATTGCTGCCGTGCCAGTGCATGGCAAGATATGCTGGAACATCAGATTATGACAAAACAGTACCAGCATGCTCTGCTTTCACTGGCCTGTTGCAGGGCATGGATATGTCTAAAAGTGTGATACAGTCCCAGGGAGCTGTGTTTTTACAGCACTGTGGCAGAGGATGGATAACTATAATTTTGTTACAGAGTAATACAAAGGCAAAGCAGAGATGACATAAACATGGAATTTAATACATTCATTTGTGCATAAAAAGCAAGCCTCCCATGACACTCCAGCATTTACATAATGCTAGTCAGAAATACTAACACATACATTGTGATGAAATCACTTCTCTGTGGTGATTAAAATGATGAGGCATTGCTGTCCTATCCAGTGTTACTGGTCGGAGAGAGGGAGAATGAGTCTGTGGAAACAAACACTAAGTGACTTTTTGAAACAGATTATTGGAGGAAAGCCAAATTCTGTGTTAGATTACAGAGGTGTTCTGGCATGTCTGGTCAAGTATATGAACATTCCTCTATAATGCTATGATGCTGCATCA
>NC_056746.1:1285376227-1285391227 GCF_019279795.1 Protopterus annectens | reverse complement strand
ACACACACACACACACACAAATAAATAAATCTATCCTCTTTCCTAACATGTACTCTAACCCTAACCAGCAAACAATTGCAAAGGCACAGGACAAAATCTCTCCACCACACGCTTATCATTACATTAACCCTACAGTCAAATATTCACACATGCTGCAATCCCAACCCACTTTACTGTAGATACATACAATCAGTCTTCCAGCATTTAACATAAGACGCACTTTGCAAAAAGTGCATTCAATCTACTTCCCACTCAGATATGCTTTTGAACAAACTGACGTTCAACAGAATAGCCAACAACCTTATCTATCTATCTATCTATCTATCTATCTATCTATCTATCTATCTATCTATCTATCTATCTATCTATCTAGCTATATGTATGTACGGGCTTCATTCAAGTAGTCTTAACTATCACTTTATCAAATTACAAGTGGCCTAAAAAATTATTTAATAACAGTTGATCAAATGATAGTTTCCAGTAGTTGTATTGGTTATAACTGATAATAAGACATCGTTATGATTTTCTGATCAGTGGTGTTAATTTTCTGACAGATTTATAAGTAATATTGCAGTTTGTCTTCTCACAATGTGTTGGATTGTAAACGTTGGCAGTGCATTTCCATTTCTTAAACTGTAGTGCAATCATTACGTTAGGGCAGTATGAAGGGCAAAGTCACTTATATGGGGGCAGAGTGAGCTTGACCCCCTGCAAAACTATTTTTTTATCTTTTTTATGTTTCTTGAGTTATGCTGAGTTAGATGAAGTGTGTGTAGATCATCTGTGTTTAGATATTGTGTCTTTTGATCAAATGATATACACTCATGGTTTGCTGACAAGTGGTTGAACATTCATCTTGTCAACCACAAAAAATGCAGGTACAGTGCATTGAAAATCAGTTATCATAAGCACTGGCTTGTTTCTGTGCAAGATCATGGTACAGTGGAGATTGGGGAATTTCCTTTCCCCCACTGCACTGTAGTGCAATCTCAAAGTGTAGCATATATAATTAGCAGGGGGTGTAAGGGGTGAGGGTGGTTACCCCCATGCAAAAATTATGTTTTAGATTCTTTTTGTTTGTTTCTCAAGCGACTGGTGAAAGCCAAGTTGTCTTTGATCACTTGCAGTTCGATATATGGATATACAGGCATACTCATATACATATATCATGCAAAAGAAAGAAATAATCTATTATTGCATGCTGATGAGGCAGTAGGAATTGCCATCAATTCCACTGTATCTATTTTTGTGAATTATTTTGTCCATTAAATGGAATTGTTTGTTGAAATGTGTTTGGAGAACTGAATCTTTCTTATGACTGCTGTATACTGTTGACCCATTTACCTTTTGTTGAGCTTGCAGCAATGTAGTTGGAATGTGTATATCTATCTGTCTATCTATATGTGCACACACCACACACACACACACACACACACACACACACACACACACACACACACACACACACACACACATATATATATATATATATATATATATATATATATATATACATACATACATACATGTGAACAATATGGTTACATTTGCTAATGTTGAACAGCGTGAAAATTTATCACAACCCAGTAACTCAAAACTCATCAAATCACCCAAACAGATTTTAACGTATGTCCTGCAGGAAGCTAGGTAGTTGATTTCCAGTACTGCACTGGCCAACAAAAACTAGACTATCTTTGTCCCAGTGCCATCATCAGATCTGGCACCTCTTCAAAGCAGCAAAAAAAAGCTCTTTTGAAGAGCAAAAAAAAATGTTTCCATCTAATAATTGTAGCAGATTTCTAATGTGATAAATGCTGGTATGCACTAAAATCTATCGGGATCATCAAGTGCTCCTCAACCAATTCCCAACAATGCAGCAGAAATAACTAAAAAAAAATTAGCAATGCTGACAGTCACAGAGGTTTATTTAGAGCTTTTGTTCTCCAGGATATGAAAACTTTATCAGAGTATCAACCTAACATAGGCAAATTAATTTAAAATGAATTCAATAATGTCACATGATCACATTACACCAATCAACAACAATGTACATGTTCAAAGAGTTACACACCTTAAAATCATAGTTATACAACAATAATTACAAAATCTGACTACAAGTTAAAATATTTCACATTTAGTTATCAATAAACTATAAATAGAAATCATTTCATTTAATACTGGGGAACTTGTAGCATCCAGTAGTAATTGCCAGGACATTTCCCTAGATTCCAAAGGTGTACTCTAATTCCCACTTCTAACATGATTGGGAAAATATAAAAAATACAAACTTCTTAAAATTAACACAAAATTTTGAATGTTTGCATAGGGCATTGTTTGTGTTTCCTTTTTAAAAAGCATAAACATAATGATATATATTTTTCCAGGCTCCTTCAGTTTTACCAATGTAAAATGCTGTACAATATAAACAGAGGGCTACATATGCTATTGCTCTAGTGTTGCAGTTAAAATTCCCATTTGATTATATAACTTTTGGATAATTACTTATGATGATATTAATTGCCCTTAAAACAAATCTACAGTGGAAACAAGTCCCACAGGATTTTATCCCTTGTTTAATTTCATATCTATCTTTATACTATGAAATGTAGTTTTTAGTTCCATCCACTTTTAAATACAAAATGGGGAGATAAACCCACTTTATTTACCAACACAAATGTTTCAAAAACACATGTCCAATTTTTCCTAAATATTGCCTTGGCATCACTAACATTACGATGATAATTTAAAATCACTGATCCAGAATATTCCACCATATGTTCCTCATTTTTTTCGAATACTATTCTGTCTCCTAATTAATGGGGGGGAAACTTTACTCATCTATCCTGAATTATTTAATCAGATATCACACCTGAAAAATAACGAAGATAACCTCTATTTCTAAACATGCCCTTCAGCAACTCCATTTCAATAATGAACTATTATCAGATACAAGTCAGGATAATCTAACCATCTGTCCCTTTACAATATTCTTTTTTTTTTTTTTTTGCCAGGGGGGTATTTAAGTATAAACTTCCAATACTGGGAGGAAAATATATACTGACTTTCCCACCACCAAAAACAATGCTGGCAAAACAGGTGCTGCTGCTACACTCGTTGTCACCCCATGTATTTGTTTAAAAAATTCCCCCTCAAAATAAACAGAATTATTTTGTAGTATTATCTCCAGACAACTAGTTAGTAGGTGTAAATCAGTACTATAATAACTTTGCTCAGATGCTAGCTTCACAGAACCAATCCATAGCCAATTCATGTGGTATGACTAAAAATAAATCCTTTACGTCAATAACAGAAAAGAAATATGATGATAAAAATTCACATTCAGCAAGGATTTCCACAAAATTCCAAGAACCACTCAATGTATGGGGCTTGTGTATGAAAACTCCTTTTGACTGTATATCCACTAACTTGTCCATAGGTATAGTTTTATTTTCACCCATTGCAATAATGAGCCCTAGAGGTGGGTCTATTGTTGATTCAGGGTCTATATTATATATTCAAAGTTTCAAAACTTCAAACCCCATATGTTCGACAACATATGAGCAAAGTTTGAAACATTGAAAATATAATAAAAAAATAAAAAAAAAACTTACCTCAGCAATCTGAGCAGGGGGAAAGCCCCCCTGCAGCCCCCACACCCCCCTACTTAAATATACCAACTCAGAGATTGCACTTCAGTGCAGAAAAGGGAATTTTTTCCATTCTGCGCCATATGGAGCCATTGCTTTTCACCTTCGAACTTTTTAAAGTTCGATCATATGGTGTCGATCATATGACATTCGAACTTTAAAACGTTCGAATAATTAATAGGGACCCTTGATTCATGTAATTTAGGAACCCAAAAATGTTTGGAATCACAGGATTTTTTACCCTCAAAAATGTATTAAATCATTAGGACTCTTGCATTCAACTATTAATCTTCAATAAAGAGACAATCCTCCTGTAAGCTGTAGTCACCTTATTTTTGTAGGCAATTATGAAAAATTCACCATTTTGTAAATATTCCAACTATGTTGTGAATACAAAGAAATCTGTCCATAATAACTGCACCACCTCCCTTGTCAGGTTTAATGATTCTAATAGATCTAGCATTACATATTTGATTAAATTCCCTCTACTCTTTAGAAAAAAGCTGTCCGTAAATGGGTGTCCATAATTTAGTCATATTATAATAATGACTTCCTTTGTTTTTATCAGCCAAGGCTCTTAAATCTTTTTCACAAAGTTTCTCAGATAGACACCCAGGAGGAAACAGTCAGGTAAAACACACATTTCCTTCTAAAACCTCCTTTTCAATCAAATTACTTTTGTCAAACAATAATTTAAAATTAAGTTTCCTCACAAAAAAATGTAGTTCTTTCAAAGTGTACACTAAATTCACAAATAATTTTAATTCTTTCAAAGTCCCCAGTGAATTATAACAGGATGAAGGAATGAAAGTAATTTTTTTTAGAAAAAGCTGTCCATAAATGGGAGTAATAATATTATGGCTATAGTTGAAAACTGTAAACCCCTACATTCAAATAAGTACCTGACTGTGAATACTTTATCTACGTACATGTTTGTTGCTTTAGCCTTTCCCCCATCTGTAGTTTTGTTTATTGCCCATCTCTTTACTTGTTCCCACTGCTGTGGTTGCTTGTATATTCCATTGGGTTGCGTTGCATAGATTCTATTTTGCTTCATATCCTGGACGATCTTTTCAATAGCAAGAGACTGTCTTTAAAAACTTCATTATCACCATTGAATTCCAGGTTAGCCTGTTGATTCACTTCATCTGTTTTCTTTTCAGTGATGTTATTCTGTTTGATACGTAACCCATTTGGTACTGGATAGGCTCATTTCTCTGTGTATTCAACATCATCAGTTTGCAATTTCCTTTCCACACACATTGTGATGGACTCAAAATGTGTGCCCACCTCAGAAAATAGTTTGTAAAAATTCCTTTCCAAAGAAGGAAACAGCAAGTCAGTAAAAATCTCTTGCTGCACAATTCTAATATCCTCTTTTACTTCTGTCAGTTCTCGTTCATAGTTTTTAATCATCATCTGCATCAGTTCTAATCAATTTCCATCAAATAGGTCCCACAATTCCATGTGCAAAATAGAATCTACTTCCATTCCATGTGTAGCTCCACAAACTCTTAGATACATGTTTAGCCTTAACAGAATCTTGAAAAAAAAGCAATATCCAATTGTATGGCCCTATATTTTTTTAACAAACTTTTAAATCTGTTAATTTTGACATTGAAATTCTCTTGAAAAATATTTTATTTAGTAACTTTACTTTTGTTAAAAGATAAAATGTGTTTAAACCAGCTGTTGAAATCCCTGGCATTATAATTTACACTGGAGTGAATGTTACTCGATTCTCCATTAGACATAGTAGACATCTGAGAACCACAAGTTGTGCTCCCTAATAATTTACACATAGGCAGCTGCCCCCTTCACCTCACCTTAGCTACATTATTGGCTACAATTAATGAATCATGTATTAACTTTTTTAAAAGTAACTGCTACCATACACACACACACGCGTGTGTGTGTGTGTGTGTGTGTGTGTGTGTGTGTGTGTGTGTGTGTGTGTGTGTGTGTGTGTGTGTGTTATAACATTTTTGTTTAGAGAATGGAATATATGGCTTTAAGTGTGCCTTGTGTCTGTAAAGTTTTCAAAGCAATCTTGTTAGAAAACTAACTGAGTTAGTGAGAATAATGATTTCCATTTAAGATTTGATAAAAGTATGAAGCCAAGTAAGCTAAAATAGGAGGTTTTTTGCAAGCTGGTGGTTCATTTTGAGGTTAGAGAAGGGACTTTGCCAAGGATTCATGGTACTGGTGGTTGGATTACTCAGTCAGGACCTAGGATAGATGCAGCCTGTGACAAGTTCAGGCAAAGATTTTGTTTGTGGGGCTGAAAGGAAGGCCATGCAAGGTCTACAGCTGTGAATTTTAATTTGCAGCCTGTTAGAATGGCTGTAAGGTATTGAGTCTGTGTGGTGGAATTACCTCTGTGGGCTCTCAGACTTACTTATAAGGTACCATAACCACTGTAAACAGTTTATGATCTGACTGAGAAAAAAAATGTGGACTATACTTTCTTCTGTTTATTCAGATAAACATATTACTAGTCAGAATAAGCAATGTACAATGTACCATTTATTCTTCATCCGGCTAACCCAAATGAATAATCGCGTGGAGGAAGTATGTCTAATGATGTTTATTCATACATACAGAAAAAAAAGCATCATGTGCAGGGTCTTGGGTGGGGTTTGAGTGGTCCTTGCTACTGCACATCTGGTGGGGTAGTGTTGCAAAAATAAAGCCTCAAAGCCTGCAATTAAAAAAGAAAAAAGGTGGAGCTGATAAGTGTCTGTGGTATTAAAAAAGAACACCCATTCACGCAAGTAAAAATTCAGGCAGCTCTAGGAAAACATTTGTATCCTGTAGCTGTGGCTCCTGACGTGACTCATGATGTTTTAACAGGAAAAGATTTCTGCACTTTAACGCATTGTGGAGAATGCAGGAGGAAGAGTCATCTGTAGACATGGTATGGCAGGCTGATACACCTAATACAGAGATAAAACAACAGTTTAATGTAACCAGCCAGCATAGAAATGGGGGTTCAGAACTGTGGCACTTGTAGTATAAAATCAAAAAATTAAGAGAAGTTACTTGGGATCAGAATTAAGTTATGGTTAGATGGCAGAATGGATCATGTGTGTTACTTAAAATTGGTTGCAATAGCAGACCTGCAGAAGCCCAAAACTCTTAAGAGATATCAGCATAAGAACTGAAGGTGAACTGATAGAAAATGCTGAAGTGAAAATCAAAACAAGACAGCTGCCTGTGCAGTGAGGTACAAAAAGTGTGTTACTACTCAAAGAAGAAGGGCCCTTAAATGAAAACCCTTAGGTTCATAGGTTCATAGGTTCATAGGTTTATACTAGGCTATCTGCCCTAAGGCATTTATAAGCCTAGCCCAAATTATTGTGGCTTACGCCACCCCTTATATGAAAAAATACTGTGCCCATTAGTTTGTTGTGCCTCTGTCCAGCAGTGACCCAGAGATGATTCCCGGGGTAAACCTACGATCTCCCATCCACAGGTCTAGATTTCTCTTGAACAGAGTCAGCGAGGTGCTCTGCCTCACATGGACCGGGATTTTATTCCACAGCATAGGAGTCTCTGAGTGATCAATTTATCCCCCCCGCACGTCCTATTTATTTCCGTGCTAAGGTTTAAGTCTCTTGCACTTGTGGATTTGGTGGATGTGGATATATGAGGTGGAGCATGTCCATTAATTCCGGGTTGGACATGGCCTTGTATGTCAGGCACATGTCACCTCTGAGCAGACGGTATGCGACTGAATAGAGCTGGAGTTTCTTCAATCTGGCAGCATATGACAGATTTTGGAGTCCCTTTATCCTTTTGGTGAGGAACTTTTGGGGTCTCTCCAATTGCTGCAGATGTCGGGTGAGATACATCCCGAATGGGGCATTGTACTCGATCATTGGTCTGATAAGTGAAGAGTACAGGGGAACAATGACCTCACTAGATCTGGATGTGAATCCCTTCATGATCAGGTGGGCAATGTAGAAGGTCTTTCTAACCACTTTAGCAATGTGAGTGTCAAAAGAAAGGCCACTATCAACCTGGGTCCCCAGGTCCCTGATAACCTCTTCTGTGCTTAGTGGATTGCCACCTATATGGTAGCTTGGGGTTACCTTGTTTTTCCCGAAGGGTATGACTATACATTTTTGGCGTTTAACTTCAGGCCATGGCTCTGGCACCAGCTATCTGTTTCCGTGAGTCCCTTCTGAAGGATATCAGTGTCCGATGCACTTTCCACTATGGCGCCCAGTTTGCAGTCATCTGCAAACTTTGTCAGCCAAAGTCCTCCCATGTTGGCCTGTACTTCTGAGAAGTAGATGCCAAACAATAGGGGGCCAAGGACCGAGCCCTGTGGGACACCACTTGTGACCGGCTTGGAGTCTGACACAGCGCCAGCAACTCTAACCCTGTGGGTTCTGTCCTTAAGCCAGTTTGCAACCCATCTTGTGACATATGGGTTTACATTTAAGCTGGTAAGTTTTTCTACAATACCCGAGTGGGGTATTGTGTCGAAGCCTTTGCAAGGTCAAGGTAGGCTGTATGGACTGCCTTTCCCTCATCAATGGCCTTGGTGACTATTTCAAGAAGTCGACCAAGTTCAAAAGGCATGATCTTCCCTTGACAAAGCCAAACTGGGTCGGGTCCAATGTCTGCAAGTCCCCTATATCTTTGTTTATGAGCTCCATTATGATCCTCTCCATAGCTTTGCAGACTAGACTTGTTAAGCTTATGGGGCGGTAATTACCAGGGTCCGTGAGGCGCCACCTTTGTGGAGTGGGACCACAGTTGCCGACGCCACTCCTTGGGCACGTATCCTGTGGTAAGGCTGAGATTAAACAGCTGCCTTATGTGCGGGTTTAATTCCTCATTTAGCTCGTGTAGCACACAGCCGGGGACACCATCCGGTCCCATTGATGCTGTGTTTTTAGCTTTAGAGAGAGCAGCTTTCACCTGCGCATTTGAGATGTCCGGGAGGCTACACTCGGCTGGGATAGTTATCTCTCCTTTAGGGGAGAGGGGTGAAGTTTGCACTGAACCTGTCTGCCAGTATGTTGGCAATGTCTGTGGGTTCAGTGATTTTTGTATCATTTTGGACTAATTCTGAGCATATCTGTGAGTTTCCACCCAGGTTCCTAACATAGCTGAAAAAGGCCTTATGATTGTCCTTTGAATCCATGGCAATTTTTCTCTCAAAATTGGCCTTAGTTGATTTTATGAGTGCTCGTAATTTTTACTAATAATGATCAGGGGTGACTTCCCTTTTATGGATTTTGTTCTATCATGTAATAGCTTTCTCCTCTTATTGTAAAGTTTGTTAATGGCTGGGGTCCACCAGACTGGACGCTTGCCCTTTGTGGAAAGAGTCTTGGTTTTATTTGGGATTGCCTGATCCATGCAGTCCTGGAGGTGTTCATAGAAGGCATTTGTAAGGGCTTCCGCAGCTTGGGTTGTGGTTTCCTCTGACTCAGGGGCCTTGAAGGATACCACACCAGTCTTGAGTAGTGTGAAGTTTGCTTTAGAGAAGTTCTTCACTATGGTCTTTTTGTTTGGGGTGGGGCGGGATGTGGATTTCCAGTGAGATTAGTTTATGATCAGATCTCACCAATGAGGGATATACTTCGTGTGGAGCATTTTGTCCCCATGTTTGTGACAATGAGATCTAGTATATTTTCTCCTCTCGTGGGAACAGTGACTAGCTGTTCCATGGCATTTGAATTTATGAACTCCAGGAACCGTTGGGCTAGAAAGTTAGGGCTTGAGTAATGTTCCCAGTCTATATTCGGGTAGTTGAAGTCACCTAATATGATGGTGTTTGGAGATACATTTATACCCTCCAGTGTCTTCAGGAAGGCTGTGTGGGGTTCCTGAGTTTGAGAGGGTGGCCTGTAGCATGCTACAATTTGTGGAGCAGTTTTGCCTTTGGTTAGTTGCACCTGGTTGGTTTCAAGCTTCGCGTTGCCACCAACCTGGAGGTGTGGGTATCCTTTATGAATATGGATACACCCCCTCCTTTTGTGGTGTGGTCCGGGTTTTGGGGCCGGAACGCATGATATGAGGTAAAACCTAATAGTGCCGGGGTGCTGTCAGGAGCCTTGAACCAGGTTTCAGTTACAGCACAGACATCGATGTTCTCCATACTGAGAAGGGCCTCGAGTGCGTGCATTTTGAGATTTAGACTTCTGGCATTGAGCAGCATTACCCTCAGTTTCTTCCCATTTTTGTTTTCTAGGGTGGTAGGTTTAGAATTTGAGCCTTGCCTAAAAAAGGCACAAAGAAATGGTATTTAACGCTAAAATGAGATAAGTAAGAAAGTACAGAGTTCTAAAGTCATTTCTGTCTTAGAAAAGCAGAGATCTAAAGAAAAAGGGAACTGTCAAGAGTTTTATTTAGATACCAGAAAAGATAAACTAGAAGGAAAATGTTGTTTAGAACTGCGCTTTGCAGGGGAATACAAAGAAGCTGCAGTGCCAGTGACATTTGCACTGAAAGAAAGTTATACTTTCCACTTCAATAAAAGCTAGTGAAGAAAGTAACAATGAAGTCATAGACTTACAAATAAGTCCTATGCACTTAATAGGCACAAAGTGAAAATGATAAAGCACAGTGAGACAGAGTATAACTAAATTTGTAAGGGGAAACAGCGAACAGGGTGATCTTGTCACCCATTACCTCTATTTTAAGTAATGATATGACCTCTTATTAACATTAAATAAGGATGGGGAGAACTGGGAAATCTACTTTAAACTTCATAGTGCCAAAAACCTTGTAAGACACTAGCAATCTTGCTAGCACACAGGCAAATGTTAGGAGGTTACCTGAGGATGGATAATAGTAAGGTAAGAGCATTAGACAGATTTTATTGACCAGGTATAATTGAGGAGATAGAACAATCTATACTTCTTGTCCAAAATACCAGAAAACTGTATCCCATCCAAGATTTAAGAGACCATTGACTATAATGTTTATTATAGTGGTTCAATTTGATGAGCATTTGATAGACATTATGAGTTCAGTGGTAAACTCTTACAGATCCCTGCATCACCTTACCAGCATGTGTTAACCCTAACTCCAACCATTCCACTGGTCCTACTCTAAATCCCAACCATACACCTTACCTTAGAAAAAAAACCTTTCTGTAACACTTTCTATAACACTGTCACTGCACAAGACACTCAAACACACATCACATACACAGCACACATACACACACACACACACACACACGCACACACACGCACATGCGCACACACGCGCACACACGCACACACACACGCACACACATGCACAGAAACACACACACACACACATGCACAGAAACACACATGCACACACACACACACACACACACACAAAAAACACAAACACGCGCGCACACACACACACACACATACACACACACACACACACACACACACACACACACACACACACACACACACACAAACACACACACACACACACACACACACACACACACACACATACACACACACACACACACACACACATACACAAACACACACACACACACACACACACACACACACACACACACACACACACACACACATGAACACACACACACACACACACACACACACACACACACACACACACACACACACACACACACACACACAAAACACACACACATGCGCACACACACACACACACACACACACACACACACACACACACACACACAAGACTAAATCTATTCCCTTCTCTAGTCCTAACCCACAAACACTCACATACACATTTCACCACCTAATGCCGAATCTTTTTATATATCTAAAAGCTTCAGCATTAGAAACCAAACTTTAAACTTAACTTAACAGCAAGTATATATGCATATATATCTATATATCTATATATCTATATATATATATATATATATATATATATCTATATATATATATATATATATATATATATATATATATATATATATAGATAGATAGATAGATAGATATATAGGTGTCCTGAATTTCATCAAAGCACCTAAACATTAATGTTTACAACATCAACCACAAAAGGTTGACTTTGTAAATGTGTAAATGTAGACCTGCTACAATGCATATACTTAACAAAAATCTTTATGTATGCAATATAGAAGTTTAACTAACAGCATAAAACTTTTTTTGCAGGAGTGTAAACACCTCACTACACCCCCACACCTCCTGCTAACTCTCTCTCATGCTCTATTATCTGTATAGTCAACATACATCAATCAAAGTAGGATTTCCACATTACTATATATATATATATATATATATATATATATTTTTTTTTTTTTTTTGACTGCTAATCCAAATTATATACTGAAATCAGCTCTTTAAAAGAGTAGTCAAATGTTTATCAGCAATGTGGGTAAACATTCAATACATAGAAACTATTTTAAGTTCTTCCTCTGAAATAGAAATAGTTGCTAAAGTTATTAATATTTAAAAAAACAGATTCTCTTTCATCTAGCATGTTGGCACATGAGCTGTGTATATGCCTGGGTTGTTACAGACCAGAGATTGACTAGCATCCAGGGGAGCTTGAGGGCTAGCCTTGGGGTAGGCGTCAGTGGTCAAGGACCAGCTCACTTGGCTTGGGTGGTGGTTTTTATGGCACAATGTTAGCCTGTTATGGAGGCTGGAGAACAACATTATTGTCTCACAGTGCGTATGTGCAAATGGGGTTGGGGGGGGCAGGTGTTAACACATCATGGTGGGATTGTTCATAGTTTTGTATATATGTCATTGAAGGCCACTCTCCTTAGGGAAGCTTACTATCTCCTCCCTACAGTCAGGAATGGATTCTGCATAGTCAGGATAGCTCCTCTCCACCCCCCACAAAGATGATTAAAATGGTCTACCAGATGAGGAAAGATTGGCTTTACCAGTCTAGTGGAGTAAGTCAGTCAGTCATAAGTTCATAGGTGTTTACCAGGCTAATGACCACAAGGGCCTTTTTAAGCCTAGCCATGCATCCCAAATCTCTGACATGTTCTGATACCCTTAATAAGTGTAAACAGGGGCTTGGGAGATGAAACATTTACAAGTAGGGGTCTGTGATGAAAACATTTACAGGTTGCCTGCAGGTGCCAAATTAAGGATGAATGTTCTGTTCCTCATCCAATTGTCCAAGTTGCACTTGGATTGGGTTAGAGAGGAACTCTGTTTCACATGGATGGGGAGCCTGTTCCAGAGAGGATGTAGTTTCTGGGATACATACCTATCTCTCAAGCAGGTCCTATTAATATCACAGGCATGGTTTAAGTCTTTAGAATAGGAATTCTGGTGCTGTTTGTTTTGCAGATATACAGGAGGTCTATCAGACTGGGGTCTGACAATACCCTGTATGCCAGACATAGATCTCCCCTCAAAAGCCTATAGGTGATAGAGTACAAGAATAGAGCCCTGACATGGTCTGCATAGGACATTTTACTTATTCCCTGTATTCTTTTAGTGAGGAACCTCTGTGGATATTCCAATTGTTGGAGATGCCTGGTTAGGTACATACCAAGAAAGGCATTGTTCTCAATGATAGGTCTGATGAATGCTGAATACAGCGGAACAATGACTTCCTTGGACTTAGATGCCATACCTTTGCTTATAAGTTGTGCAACATAAAATGATTTCCTCACTACTGTAGACACATGATGGTCAAAGGTTAGATTACTGTCTATGCGTGTCCGTACGTCCCTGACTACTGGGTCATCCCTAAGGGGTGTGATGTCAACATGAGAGTTACCAGGAGTGGATGACTTCCCAAAGGCTACTATTATGTATTTCCTGGCATTTAGTTTTAGTCCATGGCTCTGACGCCAGTTGTTTGTCTGTGTTAGCCCTTCCTGGAGAACATTTGTGTCACTGGGGCATTCAATGACAGCTCCTAATTTGCAATCATCTGCAAAGTTAGTCAGCCAGGGACTATTGACATTGGCCTTGACTTCAGAGAAGTAAATGCCAAAAAGGAGCTGTCCAAGGACTGATCCCCGAGGGACTCCACTTGTGACTGGCCTCTTTGTAGAGGTGGACTCCCCATTTCTAACTTCCTGGGCCCTGTCTGTGAGCCAGTTGGCTATCCAGTGGGTGACATACAGGTATTTTGAACCATTTTGCCCTCATCCAGTGCTTTGGTGACCTTCTCAAAGAAGTCCACCAGGTTGAGTAGGCATGATCCGACCTTGACAAAACCAAACTGGGTTAGCTCCAGTCAGTGTTTGGAGGTTTACTATATCACTGTTGATGATTTCCACGATCATTCTTACCATGGCTTTACATAAAAGACTAATGAGACTTATGAGGCTGTAGTTTCCAGGGCCTGCAGATGGCCCACCTTTGTGCAGAGGGATGACTGTTGCTGTTCTCCATTCATGAGGCACAAAGCCTGTTTGGAGGCTGCAGTTAAATAACAATTTCAGAGGGCCTAATAGGCCATGGTTCATGCTATTTAGAAGGCGTCTTGGGATATTGTCTGGGCGCATAGATGCAGTGTTCTTCACCTTAGAGAGAGCATTAAGGGCCTGTTCCCTAGTGAAAGCAGGGGTGTTATATTTGATGTTATTTCCTGAGTGAAGGTTTAGGGGGAAAGAAGGGTAAAACTGGAGTTGAAGTTATTGGCCAGTAGGTTTGCTATATCTTCTGGCTCAGTATAGGTGGCTCCATTTATGATAAGCTCTGCACACAACTGTGTATTGTCTTTGAGGTTGCGGTCATAGCTACAGAATGCCTTGTGGTTGTATTTGGCCTAGGAGGCCAAATTTACCTCAAATTTAGCTTTGGTAGACTTTATTTGTCCTCTGAGTTGTTTGTTTAGTTTAATGATTTTCTTCCTTCTGTTATACAGCCTATTGCTTTTGTGATTCCACCAGGGCGGCTTCTTTATTGACTTAGTTCTGTACGTCTTCCTGGTGGGTACAGCTGCCTCTATGTAGCTATTAACATGCTTGACAGGGTTTCTGTGAACAGTTCTTTATAGGCAGCAGTGTTCTCAGGGTTTATATGGGCTTGAAATATTGCCAGGTTATCACTTAACAGCAGGAAGTTAGCCTTAAAGTAGTTCCTGAATATTCCAGGTTTAACTGGAGGTCCAGGTTTGATTTTTATTTCAAAGGAGGCAGAGCATTTTGTGGTCTGACCTCACCAGAGAAGATATTACAGTATGTGTGTGTGGGGGGAGGTGCAGCATTCTCCCATGTTAGTGAGGACCAGATCCAGTATGGTTGCACCCCTGGTTAGTGTATTGACAATGTGGTCCAGGAAGTTTGTGTTTACAAAATCCAGGAATCTCTGTGCCTGTATGTTTGGTGTCATATAGGATTCCCATTTAATAGTGGGGTAATTAAAGTAACCTATGAATATGGTTGGATGGTGAGCAT
>NC_056746.1:1285278727-1285371227 GCF_019279795.1 Protopterus annectens | reverse complement strand
ATATATACATACACGTATGTGTGTATAAGCAAACAAACATAAATATATATATACATACATGTATGTGTGTATAAGCAAACAAACATAAATATATGTATATAAAATGCATATTTTTGTGCACTATTGACATAGTCAAGTTGTCTGATACTTAAATGCTGTTTTGTGTGGATGAAGTGATCGAAAGTGCTTGTCACTCAAAATGGAAGTTATCAAGTGTGGAAGAATTACATGTAGTAGGTGATGGTTTAAGATAAGTATATGATTCTGGATATGTGTGGATGATAGTATAGTGTTTGGTGAGTGCAAGTGTGTGTGTGTGTGTGTGTGTGTGTGTGTGTGTGTGTGTGTGTGTGTGTGTGTGTGTGTGTGTGTGTGTGTCGCATGGTGGTAGAATTGGTTTGGTTGTGGTCATGGTATTACCATGCAAGGGTATATGCTCTCTGCCCCATGGCTGTGTGACCATGGACTTAGTATATATAAGTCAGGGGAGTATGCCCTCTGCCCCATGGCTGTGTAACCATGGACTTAGTATATGTAAGTCAGGGGAGTATGCTCTCTGCCCCATGGCTGTGTGACCATGGACTTAGTATATATAATTCAGGGGAGTATGCCGTCTGCCCCATGGCTGTGTGACCATAGACTTAGTATATATAAGTCAGGGGAGTATGCCCTCTGCCCCATGGCTGTGTGACCATGGACTTGGTGTCTGTGTATCTGTGTGTCTGTGTTTGTGTATGTGTGATTGTGCATATGTGTGTAAGTGCTTGGGTGAGTATATAATAGTCTAGGTTACTGAGTGAAAAAGTAATGTCAGCCATGATGGTACAGTGGTTAGTGTTGTTGCTTTACAGCAAGAGGTTCTCTGGTTTGATTCTTGGCTGTAGTGCCTTCTGTGCAGAGTCTGCATGTTCTCCCTGCAGTCAAATGAGTTTTAAAGACATGCAGTAGTTGGGCACCAGGCTGGCAACTCGACACTGTAAAAACTCCACTGCTAATCAATCTGCAGAGTGGTGATCAACTGTGATGACCCCTAACGGGAGAAGCTGAAAGACAATTTATTTACTGAGTGTAAAAGTGTTCAAGAGAGCTTGTGCAGTATGCAGTGTAATATTTTGTGCTATATGTGTTTGTTGTTTGAATGTGTATTTGTGTGCGTGTGCGTGTGTGTGTGTGTGTGTGTGTGTGTGTGTGTGTGTGTGTGTGTGTGTGTGTGTGTGAGTGTGTGTGTGTGTGTGTGTGTGTGTGTGTGTGTGTGTGTGTGTGTGTGTGTGTGTGTGTGTGTGTGTGTGTGTGTGTGTGTGTGTGTGTGTGTGTGTGTGTGTGTGTAGTTTGTAGCATGTGTAGATGTATTTTCAGTGGATGCTGTTAGAATGTGCTTTGTATTTGTACAAAGGGCTGAGTGTTCGGTTGGTAGTTTTTAGTTGCTTGCGGTGTGATGAATCTGTGGATACTTAATATATGTAGACAGAGATAGACAGACATAGATAGATAGATAGATAGATAAATAGATAGATAGATAGATAGATAGATAGATAGATAGATAGATAGATAGATAGATAGATAGATAGATAGATTTTATTTATTTATTTTTATTTATTTTACATTTGTTGACCGGGCTAGTCCAGCTGGATTAATGTCCATTTTCAGTGGAGGCCCGGGGAGAAAAGCTCCAGAGGTAAAAACAATTTTAAAAATACAATTAATTCATAGTACAAAAGTGTTATGCAATGGGAAAAATAAAATGTAGTCACATTTATTATAGATCTTAGTGAACTAAAAAAGCTAACTTAGAATGTGAGGCCTGAGGAGAAAAGCTCTAGAGGTAGAAAAACAATTATACAAATACAAATAATGAATAGTACAAATGAGTTGTACAATGGATAAAAAATAATATGTAAACACCTATATGATAGATCTTAACTTACCTAAAAAAGCTAATATTAGAAGGAGATTTAGAGAAAGGATAACTACTAACAATACAGGAAGGAAGGTAGGAATTATTAGAGTGAATCAAGTAATATTTACAAAGAAAAGGGATATTTTGTCAAGTGAAGAGTTGAGGTAGATGGGGGGGGTCCAAGTGGCTAAGGAAGGTTTATGATAGAGTAAGGTGCAAGCAAGTTAATCTGGGTTGGTACAAGAGCAAAGCCAGAAATTATTAAGATGTCTTAATAGTTGTTTCTTGAAGAGTGGAAGAGTGGGCAAAGAAGAGATGTCAGATGGAAGATTATTCCATATTTTACCTACTGAGTTAGAAAAAAGGGAGTTGCCTGCAGAATTAATAGTTCTAGTAATATTAACAAGTAGTTTATCAGAGGAACGTAGTTGTTTCAGGTTAATATAGGAGTCAAGAGGTTGCTAAGAGCTGGTGTTTTAGAAGGTTGGTATAGAATTTTGTGTGCTATTAAAAGTTGTTGAAAAATGAGCTTGTTAGGAGTTCCAGCCAGTGTAGTTGTTTTAGGTTTAGACAGTGGTGGGTTCTGAATTGGGATGAGGTGGCAAATCTGGCAATATTGTGATAGGATGTAGTAAGTTTCTTAAGGTTACTTTTAGATAGATTAGTGTAAATAGGGAAGCATACAGAAGCGTATAGATAAAATGTGTTTGGGCTACGGTTGTGCTAGCTTGGCCTGTTACGAAGCGCTTTATCCTGTACAGGCACCCTATTTTTATTAACTGCTTTTATTGTACTGTTGATTTGACAATCATAGTTAAGATTATTATCGATAATAACACCGAGAAGTTTAGTTGTAGAATCAGGAGAAATAATGGTGTTATCAGTTGCTGTGATAGAGAAGTTTGACAGAGTCGATTTACGTGTAGGTGAAAAGAGTAATAATTTAGTTTTCTTTGGGTTAAGGAGTAGACAGCGATTGGAGAACCACTGTTCAACAGTTGAGAAGGCTGATTGAGTTTGAATCTGGAGTTCGGTTTGAGAAGAAGCAGTGCAAATAATGGTGGAGTCATCTGCATATTGTATGCAGGTAGTATTAGGGATAGAAGATTGGAGGTCGTTAATAAAGATGGAAAATAGAAGTGGGCCTAGGATAGATCCTTGAGGGACTCCTAAAGAAACAGGGAGGAGAGCAGATAATGAGTTTTTCCAGAGTACAGCTTGCTGACGGTTTTCTAGATAGGAAGAAAACCAGGTTATGGAAGAGGGATCCAGGGCCAGAGATTTTAGTGTGTGCAGAAGAAGTGTATGATTCACCATATCAAAGGCTTTTGATAGGTCTAAGAAAAGAGAAGATGTAAGTTTGTTATTGTTGGTTGAAGTTTATGGTATTTGTAAAGGAGAGTAAAGCTGTGGTGGTACTGTGAGCAGGTCTGAAACCATGTTGAGTGTCAGCTAAGAGGCTATTATAGAGGAGATGATTGAGTAGTTGTTTATGTATACATTTTTCCATGATTTTAGCTAAGGGGGATAGAAGTGCTATGGGACGATAGTTGGAGAAATCATAAGATTTGCCTCCTTTATGTAGGGTATAATATGTGATATCTTCCAGACTGTTGGAAAAATACCTTCTTTTATTGATCTGTTTATTAGGATAGAGACAGGGTAAGCAATGGCTTTTGCTGCTAGTTGAAGGAATTCAGCTGGAAGCTTGTCTGCGGAAGGGGTGGTAGGTTTTAGTTTATGGAGAAGAGTTTGTATATAGGAGGTAGATATAGGTTGTAGGTGTAGGGAGGGATAGTGTTTATTAATGTGTTTGGACGAGTTGAGAAGTATCTGGAGATAGTTGGTTGGCTAGAGTTTGTATAGAATTGGTGAAGAAGGAATTAAAGGTATTGGCTGTTAGTGTGGGATTATCAGGGTCAGAATCCTGAGGGTTGGGTGTAATTATTTTGCCTGGGGTCAGCAGATTATTAATACATGACCAGAATGTTTTAGGTTCATCTTTGGTAGTTTTTGAAGTTGAATGTAGTAGTTCTTTTTATCTAATAGAATGGCTTTTTTAGTACTGTTTCTAAGTTCTCTAAAGTTTTGGTGGTCAGTTGGACTTTTGGTGGTACGCCATTTATGCCAAGATTTGTTTCTTAGGGCTATTTTAAGCTTAGTATTAGTGGTTAGCCAGGGAGCAGTTTTAGTTTTGGTTCTAATGGTGCGACTTTGGGCGTGCTGGTTAAGTATAGCTAAGAATGTAGAATTGAAGTGTTCAACTGCTTTGTTGAGTGGGAGATATTTTAGTGGGGTCCATTTACATTGTGAAAGTTCAGCCTGAAACTGCTCAGGGTTAAGTTTCTTTTTTGAGTGAAGAGTTTGGAAAGTGGTGGGTAAGGTTAGGTTGGTTTTGCATCTGATGATATAGGTTAGTGCATGGTCACTAAGGTCATCTGGAAGGATATGTGTTTGGTAGTTTTGCAAGGGGTATTTGTGAGAATCCAGTCGAGGGTGGTGCCCTTATTGTTTGCTTTATTAGTTCTAGTGGGGCTATTGATAAGTTGTTTGAAGCCATAGAGGTTGATGTGGGAAGTAGGGTTAGCGTTGTTACAAGAATTCCAGTCTATGTTGAAGTCCCCAAGGACTAGTGTTTCTTGTGGGAGTTTGAAGGAAAGCTGGTAGAGTATGTCTTCAAGGGTTCTGATGTTATTGCCAGGGGGGAGATATGCACAAATAATGTTTATTGCTTTAGTGTTATTGATTTGTATTTTGGTGCTAATTACTTCAGCATTTGTGTTTTGGGTAAGAGTAAGATCAAGAGGATTAAGTTTAAGTTTTGCTTTGAATAAAATGGCTACCCCACCTCCTTTCTTGGTAGTGCGATCAAGTCTAATAATATTATAACCAGGTGGGGTAATTTCGGTGTCTCTAATGGAAGGTTTTAACCAAGTTTCTGATAGGCATAAAATGTCGAACTGTTGTGTTTCGAGGAGGGCATGGAGTTGACTTATTTTATTACAGATACTACGTATATTAAGATGAGCAATGGAAAGGGAATTGGAAGGTTTTGAGTTTAAGAGAGATAAAGGTTTAGTTTGGTTTTGTTCTGTGTTGGTTGTAATATGATGTGGGCCAGGATTGGGGTGAATATCACCATCTTGTAATAAGTGGAGAAGAGTAAGATATATCTGTGGTTTAAGTTTATAGTAAGAGAGAAATGTCTTTTTGGTTAGAGTTTTTAAAAACTTGTAGTGTGCTATTCTGTGATATTTGGCTAGAAGGTATATGGATTGAGAGGGTGAGAGTTTGTAGGATGCAGATAAAGGTATTTCATTTGTAGAGGTACTTTTAGAGGGCAGTGAAGGAGGAATATTCTTAGAGAATTGTAAGACGTTATGATGTAAGTAGTTGTAAGAGATGATAGTAATAGTATAGAGATAAGTAGTCTCAGTAAAGTATGGATGGATAATATGGGCATTGTGAGTTACGTGGAGGTTTGTAGAAATGAAGGATATTGTGTGATGGAGTAGAGTTAGGTGATAGTAATTAGAGTTTGGGGCAGGAGGTAGTGATATATTGAGATAGGTATAGTGTTTCAGAAAGGGGAGGGTGTATAAGTGTGATAGTGATAACTGTGATTGGAGAGAAGGTATCTAGGGGTGTGTCCCTATTGGAGATAAATGTAGGATGGGTAGATTGTTAGATAAACAGATGGACAGATAAATTTGTCATTTTTACTGTTTTTTTTTTCAAAAGGTTATTTGCATGCTTGGTTGCTGCATAAGTCTGATTTCTCTTGACTTTTCATTGCATAGTATTCTCAATATGTCACTTTTCATTGCACGGTATTCTCAGTATGTCACTTTTCATTGCATAGTATTCTCAATTTGTCACTTTTCATTGCATGGTATTCTCGCTGTGTCACTTTTACTGCAAGGTATTCCCACCGTGTCACATTTCATTGCATGGTATTCTCACTGTGTATCTTTTCATTGCACGATATTCTCACTGTGTCAATTTTCACTGCATGATATTTTCACTGTGTCACTTTTAACTGCATGGTATTCTCACTGTGTCACTTTTCGCTGCATGGTATTCTCACTGTGTCACTTTTCACTGCATAGTATTCTTACTGTGTCACTTTTACTGCATAGTATTCCCACTGTGTCACTTTTCATTGAACGGTATTCTCACTGTGTCACTTTTAACTGCATGGTATTCTCAATGTGTCACTTTTCATTGCAGGGTTTTCTCATTGTCACTTTTCATAGCAGGGTTTTCTCACTGTGTCACTTTTCATTACATGGTATTCTCACTGTGTCACTTTTACTGCATAGTATTCCCACTGTGTCACTTTTCATTGAACGGTATTCTCACTGTGTCACTTTTAACTGCATGGTATTCTCAATGTGTCACTTTTCATTGCAGGGTTTTCTCATTGTGTCCCTTTTCATAGCAGGGTTTTCTCACTGTGTCACTTTTCATTACATGGTATTCTCACTGTGTCACTTTTCACTGCATGGTATTCTCACGGTGTCACTTTTCACTGCATAGTATTCTTATTGTGTCACTTTTCATTGCATAGTATTCTCACTGTGTCACTTTTATTGCATAGTATTTCCACTGTACACTTTTCATTGCATGGTATTCTCACTGTGTCACTTTTCATTGCATGGCATTTTCACTGTCACTTTTCATTGCAGGGTTTTCTCACTGTGTCACTTTTTACTGCATAGTATTCCCACTGTGTAACTTTTCATTGCACGGTATTCTCACTGTGTCACTTTTAACTGCATGGTATTTTCACAGTGTTACTTTTCATTGCAGGGTTTTTTCACTGTGTCACTTTTCACTGCATGGTATTTTCACTGTGTCACTTTTCATTGCATGGTATTCTCACTGTGTCTTATTTACTGCATTTTATTCCCACTGTGCCACTTTTCATTGCACGGTATTCTCACTGTGTCATTTTTTACTGCATAGTATTCTCACTGTGTCACTTTTCATTGCATGGTATTTTCACTGTGTCACTTTTCATTGCAGGGTTTTCTCACTGTGTCACTTTTTACTGCATAGTATTCCCACTGTGTAACTTTTCATTGCACGGTATTCTCACTGTGTCATTTTTAACTGCATGGTATTCCCACTGTGTCACTTTTCACTGCATGGTATTCTCACTGTGTCACTTTTAACTTCATGGTATTCTCACCATGTCACTTTTCATTGCATGGTTTTCTCACTATGTCACTTTTCATTGCAGAGTTTTCTCACTGTGTCACTTTTTATTGCAGGGTTTTCTCACTGTGTCACTTTTCATTGCATGGTATTCTCACTGTGTCACTTTTACAGCATGGTATTTCCACCGTGTCACTTTTCATTGCACGGTATTCTTACGGTGTAACTTTTCACTGCACGATTTTCTCACTGTGTCACTTTCACTGCATGGTATTCTCACTGTGTCACTTTTCATTGCATGGTATTCTCACTGTGTCACTTTTCACTGTATGGTATTCTCACTGTGTCACTTTTCACTGCATAGTATTCTTACTGTGTCACTTTTATGGCATAGTATTCCCACTGTGTCACTTTTCATTGCACGGTATTCTCACTGTGTAACTTTTCATTGCACAATATTCTCACTGTGTCACTTTTCACTGCATGGTTTTTTCGCTGTGTCACTTTTAACTGCATTGTATTCTCACTGTGTCACTTTTCAGTGCATGGTATTCTTACTGTGTCACTTTTAACTGCATGGTATTCTCACTGTGTCACTTTTCATTGCAGGGTTATCTCACTGTGTCACTTTTCATTGCATTGTATTCAAACTGTGTCACTTTTCACTGCATGGCATTCTCAGTGTCACTTTTCACTGCACAGTATTCTTACTGTGTCACTTTTCTTTGCATGGTATTCTCACTGTATCACTTTTTACTGCATAGTATTCTCAATGTGTCACTTTTCATTGCATGATATTCTCACTGTGTCACTTTTCATTGCATGGTATTTTCACTGTGTCACTTTTCATTGCAAGGTTTTCTCACTGTGTCACATTTTACTGCATGGTATTCTCACTGTGTCACTTTTCATTGCATGGTATTCTCACTGTCACTTTTCATTGCAGGGTTTTCTCACTGTGTCACTTTTCACTGCACGGTATTCTCACTGTGTAACTTTTTACTGCACATTTTTCTCACTGTGTCACTTTTCACTGCATGGTATTCTCACTGTGTCACTTTTCGTTGCATGGTATTCTCACTGTGTCACTTTTAACTGCATGGTATTCTCAATGTGTCACTTTTCATTGCAGGGTTTTCTCATTGTGTCACTTTTCATAGCAGGGTTTTCTCACTGTGTCACTTTTCACTGCATGGTATTCTCACGGTGTCACTTTTCACTGCATAGTATTCTTACTGTGTCACTTTTCATCGCATAGTATTCTCACTGTGTCACTTTTATTGCATAGTATTTCCACTGTACACTTTTCATTGTATGGTATTCTCGCTGTGTCACTTTTCATTATATGGTATTTTCACTGTCACTTTTCATTGCAGGGTTTTCTCACTGTGTCACTTTTTACTGCATAGTATTCCCACTGTGTAACTTTTCATTGCACGGTATTCTCACTGTGTCACTTTTAACTGCATGGTATTTTCACTGTGTCACTTTTCATTGCAGGGTTTTCTCACTGTGTCACTTTTCACTGCATGGTATTTTCACTGTGTCAATTTTCATTGCATGGTATTCTCACTGTGTCTTATTTACTGCATTTTATTCCCACTGTGTCACTTTTCATTGCACAGTATTCTCACTGTGTCATTTTTTACTGCATAGTATTCTCACTGTGTCACTTTTCATTGCATGGTATTTTCACTGTGTCACTTTTCATTGCAGGGTTTTCTCACTGTGTCACTTTTTTACTGCATAGTATTTCCACTGTGTAACTTTTCGTTGCACGGTATTCTCACTGTGTCACTTTTAACTGCATGGTATTCCCACTGTGTCACTTTTCATTGCATGGTATTCTCACTGTGTCTCTTTTAACTTCATGGTATTCTAACTGTGTCACTTTTCATTGCATGGTATTCTCACGGTGTCACTTTTACTGCATGATATTTCCACCGTGTCACTTTTCATTGCACGGTATTCTTACTGTGTAACTTTTCACTGCACGATATTCTCACTGTGTCACTTTCACTGCATGGTATTCTCACTGTGTCACTTTTCATTGCATGGTATTCTCACTGTGTCACTTTTCACTGCATGGTATTCTCACTGTGTCACTTTTCACTGCATAGTATTCTTACTGTGTCACTTTTATGGCATAGTATTCCCACTGTGTCACTTTTCATTGCACGGTATTCTCACTGTGTAACTTTTCATTGCACAATATTCTCACTGTGTCACTTTTCACTGCATGGTATTTTCACTGTGTCACTTTTAACTGCATTGTATTCTCACTGTGTCACTTTTCAGTGCATGGTATTCTTACTGTGTCACTTTTAACTGCATGGTATTCTCACTGTGTCACTTTTCATTGCAGGGTTTTCTCACTGTGTCACTTTTCATTGCAGTGTATTCAAACTGTGTCACTTTTCACTGCATGGTATTCTCATTGTCACTTTTCACTGCATAGTATTCTTACTGTGTCACTTTTCATTGCATGGTATTCTCACTGTATCACTTTTTACTGGATAGTATTCTCAATGTGTCACTTTTCATTGCATGATATTCTCACTGTGTCACTTTTCATTGAATGGTATTTTCACTGTGTCACTTTTCATTGCAAGGTTTTCTCACTGTGTCACTTTTTACTGCATAGTATTCCCACTGTGTCACTTTTCATTGCACGGTATTCTCACTGTGTAACTTTTCATTGCACGATATTCTCACTGTGTCACTTCTCATTGCAGGGTTTTCTCACTGTGTCACTTTTCATTGCATGATAGTCTCACTGTGTCACTTTTGATTGCATGGTATTTTCACTGTGTCACTTTTCATTGCAGGGTTTTCTCACTGTTTCACATTTTACTGCATGGTATTCTCACTGTGTCACCTTTCATTGCATTGTATTCTCACTGTGTCACTTTTCATTGCAGGGTTTTCTCACTGTGTCACTTTTCATTGCATGGTATTCTCACTGTGTAACTTTTTACTGCACATTTTTCTCACTGTGTCACTTTTCATTGCAGAGTTTTCTCACTGTGCCACTTTTCACTGCACATTTTTCTCACTGTGTCACTTTTCATTGCAGAGTTTTCTCACTGTGTCACTTTTCATTGCACCATTTTCTTACTGTGTCACTTTTCATTGCATGGTATTCTCACTGTGTCACTTTTCATTGCAGGATTTCTCACCATGTCACTTTTCATTGCATGGTATTCTCACTGTGTCACTCATGGCTCCGGCATTTCATATCCTCAGACTATCAGAAGCTTTTTCTAAAAGCAACAACATTGACCTAATTCAGCTCATGTCAGATAGAACTCCATCACTGTATCCCATACCATTGGCTATGGCAGTAATTAAACAGAAAATACACCTTAGTGGTAATATACAAAGGGTTTTAAAAAGGATATCAAATTAAACAGGGTTTCTATGAATATAAATTATGATGTCAGCTTTTTAAAGTAGACAGTGCAGTGTAAAAATGTTTTTAGGAAGGTTATCTGGTGGTGGGCAGAAGGAACAATCCCTGGGATTCATAAAAGCTTTCTGCAATGTAGAAGCCTTTACTCTGAATGTTTTACAGCATGGTAAGCCGAAGGGATTTAGAGACCACTCTCTAACTATGGATTTACACTGGCATTAGCTGTAGCATAGATAACCATCTCACTGACAAAGCTGCATGCAAATGCAACAGTCTGGGTGCATGGTTAATGCTAATTAGCCAAGATCTCTCCCCCAGAAATGGTGCTGATACCAGAGTGGTGTTCTAGAAGAAAAATTGTACATTATCAAAAGATGATATACACTAAATAACCTTTATGTATGGGTTTCCTGATTAATATCATGAGTACAGATCAATACAGTGGAGCCGTCTATGTGTGTGAGTGTCTGAGTCTGTGTTTGTAAATGTGCAATCATGTATATGCATTTTTCTAGGCGCATGATTGTGGCTGTGTGTGTGTGTGTGTGTGTGTGTGTGTGTGTGTGTGTGTGTGTGTGTGTGTGTGTGTGTGTGTGTGTGTGTGTGTGTTTTTCACATGTGGTTGAACTGGAGAGGTAGGTATATCAAAGCCATCACTGTATGTATTTGTCTGTCTGTGTCTATGTGTTTTACATGTTCATAGGTTCACAGGTGTGTACTAGGCTAATGGCTTGGGAGCCTTTACAAGCCTAGCCCATAGGATTACCCTGGCATTGTGCGACCTGACCTTAGGTCCCAGTACCTCTGTGAGTAGACCCACTGGAGTGATCCCCGGGGTGAATTTTCTATTTCCCATCCACTCATCAAGATTTCTCTTGAAGAGGGCCACTGAGGTGCTCTGTTTGACATGTTTGGAAAGTCTATTTCATAGCATAGGCAGTCTCTGGGTTATGAACCTGTCCCTCCAGAATGTTCCGTTGATTGTGATAATGAGGTTGAGGTCTCTGGAGTGTGTGGTGCAGAGGGATTGGGATTTCTTTAGATGTAGCATTTCTAACAGAGCTGGGTCAGACATGGCTTTATATGTCAAGCAGAGATCGCCTCTAAGTAGGCAATAGGAGACAGACAATAGTTGGATTTTTTTGAGTCTGTTCATATAGGACAAATGTTTAAGGCCTAGGATCCTCTTTGTGAAGTACTTTTGCAACCTCTCCAGTTGTTGCAGGTGTCTAGTGAGGTACATGCCAAATGGGGCATTGTACTCAGTGATTGGCCTAATGAGGGAAGAGTAGAGGGAGTCAATGACCTCTTTCTTCCTGGATGCAAAACCCTTAGTAATGAGATGTGCCACATAGAAGGACTTTCTGACCACAGTGGCAATGTGGTGGTCAAAAGAGAGGTTGCTCTCAACCTGTGTTCCCAGATCTCTTATAACGCCTTCTGTGTTCAGTGGACTACCATCAATGTGGTAATTCATGGGAACTGGGTTTTTCCTAAAGTGGATGACAACACTTTTTTGGCATTGAGCTTAAGGCCATGGTTCTGACACCAGTTGTTGGTCTCAGTGAGGTCTTTCTATAGGATGTCACCATCTCTTGGGGAGATAATAATGGCTCCCAACTTGCAGTCATCTGTGAACTTTGTCAGTCAGAGTCCCTTCATGTTGGCCTGGACTTCAGAGAAGTAGATACTAAACAGGAGAGAACCCAGGACCGATCCCTGTAGAACTTCACTCGTGACTGGTCAGCAGTCTGACTTGGAGTCAGCTAATTTCACACTGTAGGTTCTATCTGTGAGCCAGTTGTCAACCCACCTAGTTTTATAAGGGTTGATGCCTAGCTTAGTGAGTTTTTCTATGATTCCTGAGTGCGGAATGTTATCAAAGGCCTTGGTCAGATCAAGGTAGGATGTATGAACCACCTTGCCTTCATTCACAGCTCTGGTGACTGACCCAAAGAAGTTGACCAAGTTGAGCAGGCATGATCTACCCTTCACAAAACCAAACTGTGTGGGATCCAGAGTTTGGAGAGTCCCTATATTCTTGTTTATTAGATCCATGATGATGCATTCTATAGCTTTTCATATCAGACTTGTCAGGCTAATGGGGTGATAGTTCCCAGGATCTGTAGTCGCTCTTCCTATGTGGAGAGAGATGACTATAGCAGTGCGCCATTCAGTAGAGACAAAGCCTGAGGTGAGGCTGTGATTGAACAGGGCACACAAGTGAGGTGCCAGTTCACTCTGTAGTTCATGTAGAACACATCCATGGATATTGGCAGGTCTCATAGAAGCTGTATTCTTGGCCTTGAACGGTGCTGTTTTAACCTGTGCAGCAGTAATACTGGGGGCCTGGCGACCTACTGGTATTGAGATTGGTCCTTTGGGGGGGGGGGGTAAAGCTGGCACTGAATCTGTCAGCCAGTATATTGACAGTATCTGGTGGCTTGGTATAGGAGGTACCATTGTGCAGTAGCTCAGAGCAAATCTGGGTATTGCTGTGGAGATTCTTTACATAACTATAGAAGGCCTTGTGCTTGTCTTTACTATTTGCTGCAATTCTGTTTTCATAGCCAGCTTTAGAGATTTAATGAGGGATCTCAATCTTTTGTTGAGGCTGATAAGGGAGTTTTTCCAGTCTTGGGACTTCATCTTATTCCACATCAGTTTCCTCCTTCTGTTGTAGAGTTTGTTTATGGCAGGGCACCACCAGATTGACTTCCTTTTTTTGGAGGAGAGAGTCTTGGTTCAATTTGGTATGGTGAGATCCATGCATTTGTGTACATGTTCATACAGTGCATTGGTGTATGATTCGGCAGTCATGCAACTATGCTCCATTTGCATGGGTGCTGTAAAGTTAGCTGCCTCTGTTATTAGTAGCCCAAAGTTAGCTTTGGAGAAGGTTTTCATGGTGGTTACCTTTGTGTGTGTGTGGGGGGGGGGGGTGAGGGATGTGGATTTCCAAGGTGATTTATTTGTGGTCGGATCTAACCAGGGAGGAGTTGACTATTGGTGTAGAGCAACGGTCACCTATGTTAGTAATGACCAGGTCAAGGATGTTGCTACCTCTAGTGGGGGTAAGAACAAGCTGGTCAGGGCACTGCAATTAATGAATTCCAGGAAACGTTGGGAAAGTATATTGGTACATGAGTAGTTTTCTCAGTTAATGGAGGGGTAGTTGAAGTTGCCCAGTATGACAGTGTTAGGTTGGGCCCTAATATTCTCCTGGGTGCTAAGGAACGTGGAGTGTGAGTTTTGGGATGTGGTTGGGGATCTATAACAGGCAACGACCTGAATCGCTGTCTTACCCAATGTTAACTGCACCTGAAGTATCTCTGATGCGTTATGTTGGACAACCAGTTTGGAGGTGTGCGCATCCATTATGAATATGGAAACACCACCACCTTTGGAGCTTCAGTCCAAGTTCTGGGGCTGAAAGGTGTGGAATGAGTTATAGCCTGGTAGTGCAGGGGTGCTTTTTACTGCCTTGAACCAGGTCTCTGTTACAGCACAAATGTCAATGTTCTCCATTTTAAGTTCTTCGAGCGAGTGCATTTTGAGATTTAGACTTCTAGCATTGAGCAGCATGACCCCCAGATTGCATTTGTTTGTAGCTGTTATGATAGTAATTTGGTCTTTGGAACACCACCTAAAAAAGGCACTATAGGGGTGGCAAGAGCCTTGGCCAATACACGGAAGCCCAGGGGTGACAGATGCAGGTGTATGTGCATGTTTGTGTGTGTGTGTGTGTGTGTGTGTGTGTGTGTGTGTGTGTGTGTGTGTGTGTGTGTGTGTGTGTGTGTGTGCGCATGTGTGTGTGTATGCTTATTGGTAGGTGCCTCTGCATCCACAATGTGCCATTTGGTAAGGGGAAGACTAATGCAGTCAGGTCCAATACTTCAGTGTTCGATTCAGATATATTGTAATACAAACATTAATTAGGTGTTCCTCTGTGCAGCTTTACCTTGTCTTTGTATCAGATATTATTGCCGTTGCACTAATTTACACACCAGTGTCACTTTGCCATAATGGTTAATGTCTTCATCTCCCATGAAGAAAGCACAAGGTTCAATCCTGACCTCTGACCAATGCCCCTTTGTAGTTTACATGTTCCCCTGTGCCTCTGTTGCATTTCTAACACCTCCAGAAAACACAATGAGTGTTTCTATCAAAAACTCACCTAAGAATGGAGCTGTCCCAAGGGCAGTTGCCCCCCCCCCCCTTATCCCCACCCTTACTGTGTTACTGTGTGGAAATTAATAGAAGACAGGAAAATAGCAGAGGTATAGAATTAATACTTTAGACTTCACAAAGGAAATAAAAGGGTGGGTTCCTTGTCAAAAGGGTGGTGGTAGTAAAGAGTGAGCAGAATAGTAGAATGCAAAGCAGATTGTCAAATGTACTGCCAACCAGAATTCTCAAGAATCTGGCCAGCATGCTGACAGATCGACAGGTAGGGATTTTCAAGAGATTAGTGGCTACTGTGGAAGTGTTTGAGAACTAGAAGGTAGCAGTTTCAGTTCACTTATACAGGGAGGACAGCATGAAAAATTCACAGGAATTCAGATATGTTGTCTGGCAGCATTGTCAAGGAAAGTCACAGAGAGAATCCTGAGGAAAGGCTTGTTTCTTTCCGAGAGGGCAACCATCTCCAGGGCAAAATTAAGTGTGGTCATGGTGAAAAGAATCTGACAGCCATATCTGATCGGTATTTTTTATAATTACAGGAGAATTTGATATTTGGGCTGGTGGACATGGTCTTGTTAGACTTCGCCAAGACTTTTAACTTGGTTCCACATAAGTAGTGGTTAGGAAGATGAGAGATGCTGGGAGGAGGATCAGAACTAAAGGACTGGCCCTCAGCATGAGAAGGACGATGTTAGGGAATAAAAAAAGAGTTGAGTGGAGTACCACGGTTGTCTGTTCTGTGGTCTAGTAAACAAAATAAAAGCAAGTTCATCTTTAGACATATCAAAGCCTCTTTCGTGAGGAAATAATCTTAAGTGTAGCAATAAATGTTGGGGAGAAGAATAAAAGTAATGGATCTGGAAAGTTAACTAAGTGGGCCAAATGGTGATATTTGAGGTTCAGCAAAGAGAAGTGCAAAGTACTAGAACTGCAATGTCCCTTTTGTGAAATATCAGCTGGGAGAATGGAACTGGTAGCAAAAGGACAGGAAAATGATCTGGGGTTGTTGACCATACCTTGACTGGACCACCAAAAGCAGAGTGAGAAGGTAGCAGAAGTAGCCATCACAATGCTGAGGTGTCTTCAGAAAGATAAAACCTACAGAAGTGAAGTTCTAAGTTCATAGTGTCAGTATTTAAAAAGTGTCCCTGTCTGGTGCATTTTTCCTATTTGTCTCTAATTGTGTGAGATTGGGGTATTTCTCCTGGGGGCACAAGCCTGTCTGCACCCCCCATCCCCTGATAATCATATATACTATTGCACTACAGTGGATAAAAAGACAAATTTCCAGGCCACCACTGCACCACAGTTTCTGCACAAGCAGTTTGATATTTTTAAAACATTGATCATATAGTAGAACAATGTGATGTTCAACATTTAAAAAATTTGGCAATGTAAAACATACCCTTATTAGATAGAGACAGTGACAGAGGTAGAGATAGAGATAGAGCTAGAGTGAGAGACAGAGATAGAGACAGAGACAGAGATAGAGATACAGAGACAGAGACAGAGATAGAGATAGAGATAGAGATAGAGATAGAGATAGAGATAGAGATAGAGATAGAGACAGAGACAGAGATAGAGATAGAGACAGAGACAGAGACAGAGATAGAGATAGAGATAGAGACAGAGACAGAGATAGAGATAGAGATAGAGATAGAGATAGAGATAGAGACAGAGACAGAGACAGAGATAGAGACAGAGACATAGATAGAGATAGAGACAGAGACAGAGATAGAGACAGAGACAGAGATAGAGATAGAGACAGAGACAGAGATAGAGACAAAGATAGAGATAGAGATAGAGATAGAGATAGAGATAGAGATAGAGATAGAGACAGAGACAGAGACAGAGATAGAGATAGAGACAGAGATAGAGACAGAGACAGAGATAGAGACAGAGACAGAGATAGAGATAGAGACAGAGATAGAGACAGAGATAGAGACAGAGATAGAGATAGAGCTAGAGACAGACACAGCTAGAGACAAAGATAGAGATAGAGACAGAGATAGAGATAGAGATAGAGATAGAGATAGAGATAGAGATAGAGACAGAGACAGAGATAGAGATAGAGATAGAGACAGAGACAGAGACAGAGATAGCGACTGAGATAGAGATAGAGATAGTGACAGAGATAAAGACAGAGATAGAGACAGACAGAGACAGATATAGAGATAGAGACAGAGACAGAGACAGAGACAGAGACAGAGATAGAGATAGAGACAGAGATAGAGCTAGAGACAGAGACAGAGATAGAGACAGAGATAGAGCTAGAGACAGACACAGAGATAGAGACAGAGATAGAGCTAGGGCTAGAGACAGAGATAAAGATAGAGACAGAGATATGTATAGCTATATAGGTAAATAAATGAGGATAAATATATAGGTATCAATAGATTTAGTAGGATCATGAGGGGACTTCCATTGTTGTGTCTCCAAACTGACCACAGCACAAGGAAGATTTTGCTGAAAGCCATCTAAACTGAACACATGCTGTTACTCTTTCTTTACTGCTGTGTGACTACAGAGTTAGTATATATCTATATCTCAGATGGGGATGCAGGGCAGTAGCTCCCTCCCCCCAAAAAAAGCTTTCTTATCACTTTTAGTGAGTATTTTTTTGCACTGCTGTCCATTGGGGAAGTATTTGAGAAACAATCATAAGTCAGATATAACAAAAGACAAAAGAGAAAGAGAGAAATAGACAGAGGCACATACCACACACACACACACACACACACACACACACACACACACACACAAACACACACACGTGTGTGTGTGTGTGTGTGTGTGTGTGTGTGTGTGTGTGTGTGTGTGCACGTGTGTGCATATTTACAGTTGCATAGGTTATATTTGAAGGTTAACTGATTAAACAAAGCAACTGTGAACTTCACACCTCAAAAGTCACATATTTCACAGTGTAATACCTCAACAGTATTGAATAAACTGAAGTCAAAGATGATATTCTTACAATGTAAACTTACAATGCATGTGTTTGCCATGTTTATGAAAGTGGAAACTCCTGCTCATTCCCCTGCTGCGGGATGCATCATTTACAGTCATCCTTCCTTATTATTCCAGCGTTGTGGTAATTTAGCTTTGGGGTAAGAGCATCGAGGGCATTTTGCATGTTTTTGCTCTCTAACACAATAAAACTCTCTCGCTTCTTCCTGGGGTGATGTAACCTTGGAGTAAGTCAATTTAAGTAAAAGGGTGGAGCTGTTCAGCCCCCACATAGGAGACCCTCACTTTCTAAAAAACTGGCTGCAATGTGTTTTTTAAGGTGTATAGTTTCCAAAAATGTATTTATTACTTTTTATCCATGTGGGGTTATTCTGAGATTGAAAAGTACATGTTTTTTTTTCTGTATCTGAAAAAGGGACACACTAGCTATATTTTAAAACAAAATTAAGAGTTTAATTGCAAGAAAACAGTACTGAACTAAACTGACTTGCAATTTTTTTTGTTATTCAGAATTTCTGATTATCAAGTTGAAGTCAGTGTTTTGCTACATTAGTAAAAGGCAAAGACAGTCATATTTAACATATAAGTAAACATATACATAGAAGTAGTAGGTAGGGAAAAAGGCTTTCAGTTTTTTTTAATTTACATGTTTGTATATGGCTATTGTTTGATGTTAACTTTAAATTATATATATATATACATATATATATATATATATATATATATACATATATATATATATATATATATATATATATATATATATATATACTACGATAAAGTATATAACAGCTTATATCAAATAAAATGTGTCATTTCATCACTAATTCACTTCACTTTGAACACTACCACCACAGTTTAGCTAAAGCTAATTAGCTCCCTGTACAAGCTAGAGCCAACCTTCTGCTTGGCTCCCTATGTTTCAAGCTACTCTATTAAAATACCTCTTCTCCTCTTGCTTCAGACCTCACTACAGTTAAACCAACTTACAACCTAAGAATCCAATCTACTGGTGGCCTTTCACTATAAACCGCAACTATAAAATTGCATTATGTAGACCATATATTGTCTGCAATCTCACAGTTCACTTTCCAGTTTATCAACACAAATGTAGATTCCAGGATACTGGCAACATTACTTAATTAAACATTCCTGCAAGCTAAAACCACTTTCTTTCACGTTTCACTTTTAGTCTATACTGCAGCACTTAATTTGGGTCTATATTACCACATCGAAGAAGCCATTAATTGAACGGCTTTATAACGAAAATGCCGATAAAAGAACTGTGTATTATGAGATTGCAGTACAGTGAAGTTTGGAAAATTTGCACTTTCCTCACTGTAGTGCGATGTCAGGGTTGGTATATATAATTAGTGAGGGGTGTGGGGGGGACAGCACCCCACAAAAGTGAGTTCTATTAACAGCATTTTCGTTTATAAAGCCTTTCATTTAACGACTTTTTCTATGTGGTAATATAGACCCCTTAATTCTCTGTCTCCATGAGTATATACTCATTTTTGTCAATTCATGTCCACTGTTTCTCTTCCAGTTTTCTAAGACTATGTTATTCTTGCATTAATCTCATCGTCCTGTAAAAGTTCAGTAGAACATGTTGCTATTTGTTACTTCTTCAAATTGTCATTACACTTCAAGACTGACACTATATATATATTTACTGTGCTACTATATCGGTACCTATGCTTTATTTGTTTCATTTCTCTTCTGTTTTAGTTTCTTTTTCCTTTATTACTTTTTTCACTGTAATATGGACTGAGCTTGCAATTGTTCAGTATATGATCAGCAGTCTACTCCAGTAAACAACATTTAAATAAAAATAAATGTAAATAAAATATGTGACCATTATTGAAGATTCATTGACAGAATTTTACAGTTAAACATCAGAACATGTAAAGTCTACTTAGTGCTGATATTGTAATTAGAGATTTCTGTTAATCGGGTCATAATTTTGTAGAATATGTATGTGTTTGTGGCATATCACTAAACAAAACATATGGAAAACACACTCCAGGATGTCCTGTTTGGGATAGCATTCTACATCAACCCATCTAAACAAAATGACAACCCATCAAAATGCAATAAATCACAAATCGAACAATCAAAGTGAAAATTCATCAAACCAAACTACTGCCTTTCCAATATATGTACATCCTACATTAAACACCTAAACAAAGTAAAAGAAAACCAGACATACACATTCTTATCTAACGGGAAAAACACAATGGTTCTTCTGTGTCTCTGAGATCTACTGCCTTTCTCAGACAGATACAGAAATTAAATGTCACCTCCTCCTATGTATATTTCAACATCACAATTGCACAACTGCAACCAAAGTAAATCACACATTAGAATGCTACAGTCAATTATTCATGTCATTTACAGCAGAAATCATCAAATAGCTGACTTGATGAAAGAAGCAGTAAATCAAATGTTTGACAAAGCAAGAAATTAATGAAAAATAGTGCCTCATATGTGACTAGTTTGGACTTTTACCAAAACGTTTAGCAAAATAAGTTAAAAGCAGGGGCAGGGATTCCAAATCAGGGACAGTTTTAAATATATATTATTTTGATTCGTATGAATGCAAATAATTTATTGAATAATACTGAACTACATTGCTGTGTCCCAAAGATCACTGCATTATTCAACTGCAAGAATTTATGGTGCTGTACGTATATCCAGCCACTTAGATTTGTGCATAATGCCCTGAACTTTCATTTCGGCCTACAGTATATCAGCCAGAACATCAGACCTAATTAACAGTAACCATAATATTACAATAGTTTAGAAGACTTAAATTAATACTGAAAACAGTGTTGACATCTAGGAACAAAGTCCAGCCTATAAACCAATTTGCTCTTCCTGTCCTAAAGTACAGTTTTAGAGTGATTGACTGGCCCCAAATGATGTTGGATAGGTTGGACAAGAAAACAAGAAGGATGCTTCATGCTCATCAAATGATTTATAAAAATCAGTGCATACCAAGACTATATATTTCCTGTTCTGAAGGAGATATGGGCCTCCTCAAAATTGATTACATGTACACATATGCAATTGCAGGAGTGCATACATAGCTGCTGACCTCACAAGGCCCAAGCATAGTGAAAGTTTTAAAACATGAGAATAAGTCTAAGATGACTTCTCTGCTTAGTTTAGCAGAAGCATATCAGCTTCAAACAGGAATGGAAATCAAACCAGAAGTAGAAAAAGCTCAGGCAGCAACTGAATGTGCCAAAAAACAACAGAAAGAATATAAAGTGAAGGATTGGATGTGAAGGCAAGAAATGTGAAAAATGCATAAATATAGTTGCAAGTATAGAAAACTCTTGGAACAATCTCATTTTGATCAGGATCAAACGTAGGAATGGTTAAGGAGAGATGAACTTAAGCCAAAAGATGAAAGGTTAATATTGGTGGCCCAAGATAGTGGACTATGTACATGTTGGTTTACAAAGGCTGTTGAACATGTGGGAGAAACAGACAAATGTAGGTTTTGTAAAACAGACTTGGAAACTGTTGCACATCTTGTTGTTGGTTTTGATATACTAATGGCAGAAGGACTGTATACTGAAAGGCATAATAATGTGGCAAGACTGTTGCATCAGGGATTGTGCAAACATTATAATACTGAAGTAGCTGAAAGACACTGGAAACATGCTACAAAGCATTATAGAAAATGATGGAGTTTATATTACATGCATTGTATATTGTGCAAAAAAGTCTAGACAATGCCCAAGATTAGTAATAATAATCTTGGGCATTGTCTAGACTTTTTTGCTTCATATACAATGGGTGTAATAGGCTAGGCTTGGAACGACCCTAGGTCAATAGCGTAGTAACCTCCTATGAACCTATATCACATGGGATCACCCATTACAAACAGTTCAAAAAATAGATGCGAGAAAACCAGATATAGTAGTCCATGAAAAGAAGACAAAGAAGCACTAATAAATTGCTACACCCAGTGACTACAGCATCATACATACAGAGAGACACACAAGTCATGAAATACCAGCATTTGCAGGCAGAGACAAGGGCAATGGAAGAAGAATACCCTGACCGATCCAATAGTAGTAGGAGCAATGGGTCTCATAAAAAAGAACTTACAATAGTACTTAGATATGTTACCAATCCATGTAACTTTGTAGGAATTACAGAAAGAGTTATTACTGGGCACATTGCGGGTGCTGCGAAGAACACTTCTGGCTAACATCAAAGATCGTATACTAATTTCATGACTTTTAATCATATATTGACTTAGGAATGGGGTCCATTCCCATCGTGGTATTAGAAATCCAAAACACTTGGAGAAATTAAAAAAGGGAGTAACAATAATCATCATTTTTATTTCTCTGTCCTGTATCTCCTAGGCTTGTTCTAGATATCAAATGGGCAATGTGAGAAATTCTAACCCCATTTCATAATACGGGATGTCATCATAATACTCTCTAGGCATGTCATCAGTCAAAACATCTTTCCTTCCCACCAGGCTAAGAGATTCAGCCTTCAACCAATCAGTCCAGCATTTCCCATCCAGCTAGTCAGGTGGAAAAAAGCAGGTCTAATCTGGGTCACCTGCTTAATAGGGAAGCAAACTCTACATCAGTAGAACTAACCATAGCTCTCAACTTTGAATTTCTCCACAGAAAAATGATTATACTCCATTTATACAATTTCAAAACAAATCTCTCACCACTTTAACAAGCCTTTACTGTGTTTCCTCTTCATTTGCTAAAGTTTATTTACCTATTATAATGAATTCTGCCTGTATCATAACCTAAATAATTAACTTTTCACTTATGTATCTTTCTTAACCCAGTAAAAACGGTCAGACTAACCTATTTGTTCTTTTGAGTGACCTAGAAGTATTTCTCTGGTTGATGTCTAGCCTGGAATCAAAGTAGAGTTTGTAAAAACAATGTCAGGTTTTGCTGTATGTAGTTCATTCATAGTTCATTATTTAAAGTACCAGGCCATATCTCCATCAGTGCATATTTATCACTCCCTTTCCATGAAATCCTAGCAAACATTACCTGTTGTTAAATACATTATGTCATCCTAAATTCAGGTGTTGTTATGTACTTGTCACTAGATCGTGATACTCTTCTTATGTTGCAGCAAATTCTGAGTATTAATCTGCAGCTGGTTTCCATGTCCAAGCCTACACCTCTTGTTTTTGTAACATGAGACATATCGAATCACCTCGGGCATGACAAGCCAAGAGCACTAAATCGGTTTGGGAAAACACCTAAAACCACATTATGCATAGTCTGAGAGAAGACAGGGCATGCTTTACTTATGACCAAGCCTCTCACTTGAAAATAAATATGCAAAAATAAAAAGAAACACTACTATCTGAAGGTCCGACTCGATAAGAAATCAATATTGTAGAACAAAACGAAGGTGGACCACCACATAAAATAAAATAAGATAAACTTTTAATAACAAAAATAAGCGCTTTCACGTACCATCAATGTACGCTTCATCAGATCTTAAAACACAACTAATAAAGTCTCGTTTTTATGTACAGCAGCAGAATAATTAATCATATTCAATCAATCAATTAGCTAATTAGTTGACAATCCATTAAGATTTTCATAGTGTTTAGGTTTCAAGCATTGTTTTTAGAAGCCCATTTATTTACAATATATAGCAATAGCATGGCAATGCGTAATAAAGAATATCAAAGACAACTAGTCTATAAATATATAGAAGTAAATATATATATATATATATATATATAAGGCATATAAAAACATATATATGTAGAAATATATAAATTAATAAATATATAATTAAACTTATAAAAACATACAAAAATATATAGATATAACGCATCTGTATACAGTAATTAAATAACTAAATATTTAAAATTAAATCTAAAAATTTATATGAGTATATATATGTATTTTCATATTAAGACATAAACTATATGATAGCATGAACTACTTTAAGCTACGAGCTTCAAGAACAGCTTTTATCGTAAATGATGTGCACATAACTTGAAAATCCATTGAAGTTCAATGGTCTCCAAATAATTCATTTTATTCCCTCCTCTCTTATTCGGGACTACTAACTGCAATACTTTGAATGTAAACACATGCCCCTCATTCATCATAATGTGTTTAGCCAAAGCATTTAGTGGATTCTATTTCCTAATGTCATATAAGTGATTATATATCCTGTCTTTTAGTCTTCTTGTTGTCAGGCCAACATAGAAGGCCTGGCATTGTTTATAGGTCGCCGAGTATATAAGATTAACATTATCACAAGTTGCAAAAAACCTAGGTATAAACTTAAAGTTCAGAATGGGATGTATAAACTCTTGAGTATCACTAATCGAGTCAGAAGAACTACATTTACCACAAGCAAAAGTACCATAGACCTTCACTTTATTGCATGGTTGCCTAGTATTTTTAAGGCTATAATCAGAACATAGCAGTCCCTTCAGGTTTTTACTATTCCTATATGTGAAACTTGGTGTTTCACCTACCAATTTATTGATATCAGGATCTATTGTAAGTACATGCCAATTTTTACGTACAATTCTCATTACCTCTTTATTGTCATTGGTAAATCTTGTTGTGAAAGTCACTTTTTGATCACCTTTATTACGAATAGCACATCTCAAACCTTTAATTCTAGTATAAACCAATTGATCTGTACAAGTGTTCTCATTAGGAATAATATATTCTCTCAGATTCTTAACCATGGAATTATTATAGCCTCTTTCAACAAAGAGGTGTTCCAACAAATCAGCTTGTGCAGTTTTGTGCAGTTAACAGTGTAGTTTCTCTGCATAACTTGGTAAGTCTAATGAACTGGCTCTTGACTATATTAGGAAATATAAACCTTGGATGCATGCTGTTGAAATGAAGTAATGTATTCTTCCAGTATGTCTTCCTATACAAATTGGTAATTAGATTTCCATGTAGATCTTTAGTAATCGTAATATCAAGGAAATTAATTTGAGAGATGGAAAATTCCATTGTAATTCTAAGGAAGTTAGTGGTGGATTCCATATAGCTAACAAAATCATTCAATTCATCAACGGTACCATTCCAAAAGAATAGTATGTCATCTACAAATCTCCTATACATTAAAATTTTTGTGTAAAAAACAGTGTTAAAAAGATGTTTCTTTTCCCAGTAATAGACTACCAAGTTTGCATATGAATTGGCACATGGGGTGCCCATTGCAACACCCCATTTCTGTAAATATAGTTGGTTGTTAAACATGAAAACATTATTATTTAAAATAATACCTAGTAGAGTACGAATTAGTATTTGTTCATCATTAGTAAAATCAGGGACATGATTTAATAACCATTTATACAATTTCAAAACAAATCTCTCACCACTTTAACAAGCCTTTACTGTGTTTCCTCTTCATTTGCTAAAGTTTATTTACCTATTATAATGAATTCTGCCTGTATCATAACCTAAATAATTAACTTTACACTTATGTATCTTTCTTAACCCAGTAAAAACAGCCAGACTAACCTATTTGTTCTTTTGAGTGACCTAGAAGTATTTCTCTGGTTGATGTCTAGCCTGGAATCAAAGTAGAGTTTGTAAAAACAATGTCAGGTTTTGCTGTATGTAGTTCATTCATAGTTCATTATTTAAAGTACCAGGCCATATCTCCATCAGTGCATATTTATCACTCCCTTTCCATGAAATCCTAGCAAACATTACCTGTTGTTAAATACATTATGTCATCCTAAATTCAGGTACTTGTCACTAGATCGTGATACTCTTATGTTGCAGCAAATTCTGAGTATTAATCTGCAGCTGGTTTCCATGTCAAAGCCTACACCTCTTGTTTTTGTAACATGAGACATATCGAATCACCTCAGGCATGACAAGCCAAGAGCACTAAATCAGTTTGGGAAAACACCTAAAACCACATTATGCATAGTCTGAGAGAAGACAGGGCATGCTTTACTTATAACCAAGCCTCTCACTTGAAAATAAATATGCCCAAGTGGCAGAGAAGTACGTGTTTTCCACTGGAAACTTCAACTTACCCAAAGCATACTGCAGCCTTTATTGAGTAAATTGACTCAGAGCCACATTTTCAAAGAGGTGCAGAAGTCATATTTTGAAATACTTGTTGAATGTGTACTTTGCATCCTTTCTCCAAACAGTATGTCTTATTTAGCAGCCTATGTTAGTGGGAAATAGACACTGAAATGAGATAAAATGTTTGTGGTGCTACCAGAAAAATAAAGTTGTTTGCCAGTGACACACCTGCTCATTTTTGTGATGCAGTTCATGATCTGCATTGCATCTTAGTTGCATGACTGTATGATAACTTCCTGTCATGATATGAGAGTTTGGGCTGCTCACTTCTTTTACTTGCAGTTTTCTGCTGCATCTGTTACAAATCTTTCTTAACCATCACATTTGTGACATTTTAGAATGAGTGTATTGTTTATTCACTACATCACTGATTATTTGCATTTACGTTAAAAAGATTTAAAGCCATGTACTATTTGTATAAAATAGTGTTTATATAGTTAGCAAGCTAGAGAAATCAAGTGAGATAAAAAAACAACAGTAATCACAAAATACAGAGCAAGACAAATGACCAAACATCAGTACAGCAAGGAGTAGATCACAAAATGCTTTTTGCTATATAGTTTATCACCAAAAGTAGCCTTTTGAGTAGTATAACCTTCTCTGAGTTATTATGCGATTGAACTTGGTTGTGATTAGTCAAGGTGGAGTGGGATGTGTCTCCCTGCACACTAGGGGGACTGGAGGTTTCACTGCTTACTCTGCTTTTAGTAACTAAACACTCCAGTGAAGAGGATTTGGAATATCAGTCTTCAGCCAAATTGCCAGTCACCTGCAATAAACTACCATGAAATAAGCTTAAAGCCAGGGCATTTTCACATGCTTCAGAGGTATCAGGAGACACAAAAATTCAGAGAGAGACTTTCGTCAGCTGCCATAAAACCACTAACAAAAATCAATTAACAAACCTAAATGGTGGACAAATGCTAAACATTCAATAAGTACTAAAAATTCACCATGTATAGCATTATAAATATTATAAAATTATTACACACTTAATTACTTCATGGAGGGGATGGAGTTCTGTGGAAAGAAGTTGTTTGTGCCGACCATGCCACAACGGGTACCCACAGCACACACCTTGACTGTAAAATAATTGGCCATGGTTCCTGCACTAGTGACAGTTCTCGTAGAGAAGCTGCAAGTTAATTATTTTATCTATATTAAAAAATGTCTCTGCTTCTATAAATCTGTACCATTTTGTGTATAACCAGCCAATGGCTACCCTATATAAAACAAAAACACACCTTCCAATAAGCATTTACTTATCTGGCTTTGAATGAAGCACGTTAACGGTCCCGTTTGAACACAATTATAATGGTGTGCATAGTCATGCAGTCTGTCGCTGCATTACTGAAAGGGATTTCACGAAACTAAATTGTTTTAAACATCAAATTGCAAAAATGGAATTAATTTGAAAATGATTAAAAACTTTTTTTTTTTTGTAGAGAAATATGGTCTTTGCTTCCCTCATTTAAAGGGCTATCCCACCATGTATAAAACTAGTTAATTATTCCATCTCATTGAAAAAAAGGGTAAAAAAAAAGACCAAAGATCCTTCAGATTCAATACTAGGTAACATCTGAGTTTGAATAAGAAAAAGCATGATCATTGAAAGGCATCTTCAACACTTACCATTTAGTCATGTCTGTATCAGAATGTTCTGTTTTGGCGATATCACTAAGAAATTTGCTATGCTTCTCACCCAAACAGAGATATTCATTAATACAGAATGGACTTGGATGGGGGCTTTTAATGAAGTCTAAGGGCTTGGGTAGCTTAATATTTTTACAGAACGGAAAATATTGGAAGTGCAACAAAGAGCGGAGACTGTAACGGAGTTGTATCAGTATGTAAATGACAAAAGAGAGGCTGTAAGTGTTGCGGAGCATCAGTGAGGCGCAGAGGTTTAGTCTTCTACTATTCATTATTACAATGGCCGTAGTAGTTCCAAATCGACTGTGAGAATGATTGGAAGTTGTAGTAACATTCCCCTTTAGGTAACTAAAGACCACAGCTGGTCAGATTGCAACTATTCAAACAGAATTGGTCAAGTATAAAGGCAAAATACCTATTAAATGCTTAGCCTGAGTTGGATTACTGCCCTGGACCAGCTGGTTGACACAAGGGGTGCCAACATTCTGAATCTGGTGCTTACCAATATGGGGGACCACTGTAGCACCCCATTGTGAGGTCTTCCATGGTGAGATATGACCACAAATCAGTCTTATTCAAAATAACTATCACACCTGACCCCTACCCCAGCAATAACTGAACTAAAAAACTTCTCCAAAGCAGATTATAACCTCTTAAGGGATGGTACAAATAGCTTCACTGCACCTCTGCCTCAGATGAAACTGGCAACTATGCTGAGTTCTACACCAATGCTTTATACAAACACCTGTATAACTGTATTGTTTATTTATTTATTTATTTATTTATTTATTTATTTATATTTGTTGACAGGGAGAGTCCGACTGGACACAGGTCCGTTTTCAGCGGAGGCCCGGGGAGAAAAGCTCCACATTAAGTATTACTTGCATTATACAGTTAAAAAACATAGCATTTAAATATAGACATTAGTCCAGCTGAGGACGTAAGACAAGAATAAAACATAGATGTAAAACAGCTGTAGAACATAGTACAATTTTAAAAAATGGCGACATATACTAAACATGGTTACAAATGTAGTTGAGATTCATCAGTGAACAATTGATACAATCTGTTTTTGAGGTACATAACAGCCATTAGCAGTTGTTGCTACAAGAAGTTAGTAGCATGTGGTAGGTAGCTGGGAACATGAGTAGCCAAGCTTGCTTAGAGTAGGTTGTTAAGAGGCTGAGAGAGGTAGTGGGTGCGTGGATGGTATTAGAGGGGGGGTTGCAAGGACATATCTGGCAAGTTATTAAGTGTGATTTTAGTAAGGATTTGAAGTGGGTGCAAGAAGTTACAGAGGTAATTGGGGATGGGAGGGAGTTCCAGAGTTTGGCTATAGTGCAGGAGAATAATGCTTCTCCTGCAGAGTTATTGGCTCTTGTGACCTGTAGGAGGTTTTTGTGGCTGGATCTTAGTGGTCTCGTGGTTATGTAGGGTTGGCGTAGATTCTAGAGGGATGAAACTTTTAGTGGTTGGTTTATTAATTTGTGGGTGAGTGCAAGTTGGTAGACTTGGCCATACCTGATAGGACCAAAACAAGTTCCTCAAGGAAGAGCAAACCTGCCTGGTGGACAACTGCCATTAACAGGTTTTACAATAAGAGGAAGGCATTGCTGTCTAAGTGTAAGAGGGAGCAAGCCTTAAACAGGAAACACTCCCTCCTCATGTGCTCCAGCAAGAATTAGCAACACAATTGGCTATTCTTTTCAATCATAGTCTAAGCACCGGCTTTGTACCAGCTGAATAAAACATGGTCACCATTATTCCCTTGCACAAAGGTGGTACTTCCACTGACCCCGGGAACTATAGACCTATTAGCCAGACTAGCCTTATCTGCAAGGCCATGATGTGAATCATCATCATTGACCTTATCATCAAAAATATAGGTAATCTCCAAACACTTAACCCTACTCAATCTGGATTTGTCAAAGGGAGACCATGCCTGTTAAACCTGGTGGACTTCTTCGAGACAGTCACCAAGGCCCTTGATGAGATGAGGGGAAATCTGTGCATACAGCCTACCTAGACTTAGCCAAGGCTTATGACACTATCCCCCACTCAGGCATCATTGACAAACTCACCCAGCTAGGTACCAACTCTTATATCATTAGATGGGTCACTAACTGGCTCACTGATAGAACACATATAGGCAAACTAGGGGAATCCACCTCCAACAGCAGATTTGTAACCAGTGGTGTTCCACATGGATCAGTCCTGGGACCTCTACTGTTTTGAATCTATTTCTCCAAAGTACAAGCAAAAACTAAAGGTCTGTAGCTGACAAAGTTTGCTGATGAGTGCAAATTGGGAGCAGTCATAGAATCTCCAAATGATGTCAATATCCTACAGGAGGGTCTTACAGAAACAAATGATTGGTGCCAAAGTCATGGCCTTAAAGTCAATAGAAAAAAATGTCTTATCATCTCTTTTGGCAAGAGCGATATTCCTGCTAACTACCACATCAATAGCAACACCTTAAGTATGCACTCAGTGATAAGAAACCTGGGCACACAGGTTGACAGCAACCTTACCTTTGACCACCATGTCTCCACAGTGGTAAGAAGGGCATTCTATATCGCTCATCTCATAAGTAAGGGTATTGCTTCCAGAAAAAAAGAAGTTATAACCTCCCTGTACTCTTCCCTCATCAGGCCAATAATTGAGGGCAATGCCTCTTTTGGTATGTACTTTCCAAGGACCTAGAGCAATTGGAGACACCACAAAGGCTGTCTATCCTATGTGGATTGTCTGACATCACTGCCACTTTATTCTGTTTCATACAGGCTACTCAGTGGCAATCTCTGCCTTGCATACTTACTGAATTAACCTGATGTAATTTTGCAAATGAAAATCTCTTTTTTTATTTCTGTATTATGTAACATTTATTTGAAATGTGGGATATGGATTTGTGCTTCCTGAATTATGCATATAACATTTATTTGAAATGTATACTGTGGATTTGTGCTTTTTCTGTACTATGTATTTGTATTTTTCCGGAGCTTTTCTCCCCAGGACTCCATTGTAAATGGGCTCCTTGTAGCCCAATGGACTATCCTGGAAAACAAACTGCAAATAAATAAAAATAAATAAAATAAATATGACTAGAGCTCCAATATTGCCTTTATTTGATTGGCTCCTTCTCTAGTAAGTCTGCTTCTTGGAGCTTGAATTTGTCTCCAAACCTCGACTCTTTCCCTGTTGTGGTTTTAAAAGACTGTGCTCTGGCTTTCACTCCTTATGGTAATCTGACTTCAAATGTCCCTCCCTTCCCTCTTTTATTGATATTGTCTGTTGTATAAGCTATTAAAGCACTCTTTCCACACATTGTTTTCCATAGGTCCATAATAATAATGAGTGCCCCCTAGTAAACCAGGATTGCTCTTTAGTAAACCTCCCTTACTACAGACTGTCCCATGCTCATTTTCCTAGAGCTCCATCTGCTTGATGTCTTTGCCACACTCTGAGAGGGTCCTGAATTACTCTTGCTCCATCCTTGGGAGATAAAATATTTATTTTATTGTTTTGCACTTCAATTAACTGTTTTAGAGTCCTACTGCTTTATGTTTGTTTTATTTGTTGATTTTGCACTTTAAATCATTTTAAGGGTACATAATACTTGAAATTGCCTTGTGCAGGTAGTTGGTTAAAGTTGTTTTTTGGTAGCATTATGATTTCAAGCAGTTTTTGGTTTTTTTTTTTGCATTATTACATTAAGAGGACTGGGATATTCCGTCTAGTGGCTGTGGCACCATAGTAACAACACATATCCAGAGATGTGTAATCATGTCAGAGTTGTTATTAGGGCAGTACAAAGGAATATCCAGGTACAAGCTGTTTAGAGACATAATCAACAGTTGCTAATGGGGCATGTGCAGAGTACTGGCATTCATTTAAGAAGCTGTAAGTGATGGCCCCCTATTGAAATGTTGGCACTTGAAATGCCAAGTGCCAACACGCTGACAAAGAAAATGGCCATAAATCCAGAACAGCGAATCTCAAAGAGCACTCTTCTCCTTTAAACTTCTTATTTTGTAGGGTGAAAGTCCCTTGCATCCCTTAGTGTGGTGGGGGGGCAAGCCCCTGACACCCCCCCTGAACTTATATATACCAACTCTAAAATTGCCATAGCTCAGAGAAACCAGAATACTCTTGGAAATGGCTATGTCAGAATAGTAGATGTAAGTCCATTCTTTCAGCCATTCATTCTCCATGTTTCCAGACTTGCTCTTGCAGATCCCAGCATTTCAAATGGTTGCCATGAAGAACAGATAATTTCATGATCTGGATTCGGTATATCTTCATGACACAACTAGGCAAGATCTTAGCTCATTCCCTCCAGTAGAGCTCTTGAGTGTGTACCTTTAACTCCTAGTGGGCGTGGCTTCAGCATTTAAAAGATGAAGTTATCACCTTACGTTTTTAACAAATACCCATTGACAGAGGTCATATATCAATACAATTGTGTTTGCTATCATGTATGCTTCAAGATAAAATTTTCCGATACCTTGTATGTAACATGGTTTTGGAATTGTTAATGCAAATATGAACAGGCAATATTTGACGCCTAGAGGAGCAGTAGGGTGCAACTGCAGAAACGCCTGGAGACGTCACTCGGCTGTAATAGTTCCCAGGAAAGATTAATGGACAGCAAGTCATGTTTCATTCTATGTTAAAGCTGAAGTAGTAAACATGAGTATTGCCTGTAGAAGTCATAGCGATCAGCTGAGAACCAGACTAACTAGGAACACTCACAAGCCTAAAGAAGTGATTTCAAAAGGACTCTGATGGTGAACCATTCTACAGTACTGAAACTGAATTGAATAATTCCCAATAGAATAGAATCAAGTTATGAGTCTGACATTTCAGAAACACTTGAGCCAATGCCATATCTGAGACAGTCACAGACAATTTGGATATGCCAATGCCATATCTGAGACCGTCACAGAGGGTTTGGATATGCCAGTGACAGAACTGAGACAGTTACAGAGGGATTGGATATGCCAGTGACAGAACTGACACAGTCACAGAGGGTTTGGATATACCAGTGACAGAAGTGAGACAGTCACAGAGGGTTTGGATATGCCAGTGACAGAAATGAGACAGTCACAGAGGGTTTGGATATGCCAGTGACAGAACTGAGACAGTCACAGAGGGATGGATATGCCAGTGACAGAACTGAGACAATAACAGAGGGAATGGATATGCCAGTGGCAGAAGTGAGGCAGTCACAGAAGGATGGGATATGCCAGTGGCAGAAGTGAGGCAGTCACAGAGGGATGGGATATGCCAGTGGCAGAAGTGAGACAGTCACATAGAGATGGGATATGCCAGTGGCAGAGGTGAGGCAGTCTCAGAGGGATGGGATATGCCAGTGTCAGAAGTGAGGCAGTCACAGACGGATGGGGTGTGCCAGTGGCAGAAGTGAGGAAGTCACAGAGAGATGGGATATGCCAGTGGCAGAAGTGAGGCAATCACAGAGGGATGGGATATGCCAGTGGCAGAAGTGAGGCAGTCACAGAGAGTTTGGATTTGCCAGTGACAGAACTGAGATAGTCACAGAGGCATGGGATATGCCAGTGACAGAACTGACACACTCACAGATGGATGGGAATGCCAGTGGCAGAAGTGAGGCAGTCACAGAGGGATGGGATATACCAGTGACAGAAATGAGATGGTCACAGAGGGATGGTGTATGCCAGTGACAGAACTGAGATAGTCACAGAGGGATGGGATATGCCACTGGCAGAAGTGAGGCAGTCACAGAGGGATGGGATATGCCAGTGACAGAACTGAGGCAGTCACAGCGGGTGGGATATGCCAGTGACAGACCTGAGACACTCACAGAGGGATGGGATATGCCAGTGGCAGAAGTGAGGCAGTCACAAAGAGTTTGGATATTCCAGTGACAGAACTGAGACAGTCACAGAAGAATGGGATATGCCAGTGACAGATCTGAGACAGTCACAGAGGGATGGGATATGCCAGTGACAGACGTGAGGCAGTCATAGAGGGATGGGATATGCCAGTGGCAGAAGTGAGGCAGTCACAGAGGGATGGGATATGCCAGTGACAGAACTGAGAAAATCACAGAGGGATGGGATATGCCAGTGACAGAACTGAGACAATCACAGAGGGATGGGATATGCCAGTGACAGAACTGAGACAATAACAGAGGGAATAGATATGCCAGTGGCAGAAGTGAGGCAGTCACAGAAAGATGGGATATGCCAGTGGCAGAAGTGAGATAGTCACAGAGGCATGGGATATGCCAGTGGCAGAAGTGACACAGTCACAAAGGGATGGGATATGCCAGTGGCAGAAGTGAGGCAGTCACAGAGGGATGGAATATGCCAGTGGCAGAAGTGAGGCAGTCACAGAGGGATGGGGTTCGCCAGTGGCAGAAGTGAGGCAGTTACAGAGGGATGGGATATGCCAGTGACAGAACTGAGACAATAACAGAGGGAATGGATATGCCAGTGGCAGAAGTGAGGCAGTCACAGAGGGATGGGATATGCCAGTGGCAGAAATGTGATAGTCACAGAGGCATGGGATATGCCAGTGGCAGAAGTGACACAGTCACAAAGGGATGGGATATGCCAGTGGCAGAAGTGAGGCAGTCACAGAGGGATGGAATACGCCAGTGGCAGAAGTGAGGCAGTCACAGAAGGATGGGATATGCCAGTGACAGAACTGAGACAATCACAGAGGGATGGGATATGCCAGTGTAAAAGTGAGAAAGTCACAGAGGGAATGGATATGCCAGTGGCAGAATTGAGACAGTCACAGAGGGATGGGATATGCCAGTAACAGAAGTGAGATAGTCACAGAAGCATTGGATATGCCAGTGGCAGAAGTGACACAGTCACAAAGGGGTGGGATATGCCAGTGGCAGAAGTGAGGCAGTCACAGAGAGATGGGATATGCCAGTGGCAGTAGTGAAGCAGTCACAGAGGGATGGGGTATGCCAGTGGCAGAAGTAAGGCAGTCACTGAGGGATGGGATATGACAGTGTCAGAAGTGAGGCAGTCACAGAGGGATGGGATATGCCAGTGGCAGAAGTGAGACAGTCACAGAGAGATGGGATATGCCAGTGGCAGAGGTGAGGCAGTCTCAGAGGGATGGGATATGCCAGTGTCAGAAGTGAGGCAGTCACAGACGGATGGGGTATGCCAGTGGCAGAAGTGAGGAAGTCACAGAGAGATGGGATATGCCAGTGGCAGAAGTGAGGCAATCACAGAGGGATGGGATATGCCAGTGGCAGAAGTGAGGCAGTCACAGAGAGTTTGGATTTGCCAGTGACAGAACTGAGATAGTCACAGAGGCATGGGATATGCCAGTGACAGAACTGACACACTCACAGATGGATGGGAATGCCAGTGGAAGAAGTGAGGCAGTCACAGAGGGATGGGATATACCAGTGACAGAAATGAGATGGTCACAGAGGGATGGTGTATGCCAGTGACAGAACTGAGATAGTCACAGAGGGATGGGATATGCCACTGGCAGAAGTGAGGCAGTCACAGAGGGATGGGATATGCCAGTGACAGAACTGAGGCAGTCACAGCAGGGTGGGATATGCCAGTGACAGACCTGAGACACTCACAGAGGGATGGGATATGCCAGTGGCAGAAGTGAGGCAGTCACAGAGAGTTTGGATATTCCAGTGACAGAACTGAGACAGTCACAGAAGAATGTGATATGCCAGTGACAGATCTGAGACAGTCACAGAGGGATGGGATATGCCAGTGACAGACGTGAGGCAGTCATAGAGGGATGGGATATGCTAATAGCAGAAGTGAGGCAGTCACAGAGGGATGGGATATGCCAGTGACAGAACTGAGAAAATCACAGAGGGATGGGATATGCCAGTGACAGAACTGAGACAATCACAGAGGGATGGGATATGCCAGTGACAGAACTGAGACAATAACAGAGGGAATGGATATGCCAGTGGCAGAAGTGAGGCAGTCACAGAAAGATGGGATATGCCAGTGGCAGAAGTGAGATAGTCACAGAGGCATGGGATATGCCAGTGGCAGAAGTGACACAGTCACAAAGGGATGGGATATGCCAGTGTCAGAAGTGAGGCAGTCACAGAGGGATGGAATATGCCAGTGGCAGAAGTGAGGCAGTCACAGAGGGATGGGGTTCGCCAGTGGCAGAAGTGAGGCAGTTACAGAGGGATGGGATATGCCAGTGACAGAACTGAGACAATAACAGAGGGAGCGGATATGCCAGTGGCAGAAGTGAGGCAGTCACAGAGGGATGGGATATGCCAGTGGCAGAAGTGTGATAGTCACAGAGGCATGGGATATGCCAGTGGCAGAAGTGACACAGTCACAAAGGGATGGGATATGCCAGTGGCAGAAGTGAGGCAGTCACAGAGGGATGGAATATGCCAGTGGCAGAAGTGAGGCAGTCACAGAAGGATGGGATATGCCAGTGACAGAACTGAGACAATCACAGAGGGATGGGATATGCCAGTGTAAAAGTGAGAAAGTCACAGAGGGAATGGATATGCCAGTGGCAGAAGTGAGACAGTCACAGAGGGATGAGATATGCCAGTCACAGAATTGAGATAGTCACAGAAGCATTGGATATGCCAGTGGCAGAAGTTACACAGTCACAAAGGGGTGGGATATGCCAGTGGCAGAAGTGAGGCAGTCACAGAGAGATGGGATATGCCAGTGGCAGAATTGAAGCAGTCACAGAGGGATGGGGTATGCCAGTGGCAGAAGTAAGGCAGTCACTGAGGGATGGGATATGACAGTGTCAGAAGTGAGACAATCACAGAGAGATGGGATATACCAGTGGCAGAGGTGAGGCAGTCTCAGAGGGATGGGATATGCCAGTGTCAGAAGTGAGGCAGTCACAGAGAGATGGGATATGCCAGTGGCAGAAGTGAATCAGTCACAGAGGGATGGGGTATGCCAGTGGCAGAGGTGAGGCAGTCTCAGAGGGATGGGATATGCCAGTGTCAGAAGTGAGGCAGTCACAGACGGATGGGGTGTGCCAGTGGCAGAAGTGAGGAAGTCACAGAGAGATGGGATATGCCAGTGGCAGAAGTGAGGCAATCACAGAGGGATGGGATATGCCAGTGGCAGAAGTGAGGCAGTCACAGAGAGTTTGGATTTGCCAGTGACAGAACTGAGATAGTCACAGAGGCATGGGATATGCCAGTGACAGAACTGACACACTCACAGATGGATGGGAATGCCAGTGGCAGAAGTGAGGCAGTCACAGAGGGATGGGATATACCAGTGACAGAAATGAGATGGTCACAGAGGGATGGTGTATGCCAGTGACAGAACTGAGATAGTCACAGAGGGATGGGATATGCCACTGGCAGAAGTGAGGCAGTCACAGAGGGATGGGATATGCCAGTGACAGAACTGAGGCAGTCACAGCGGGGTGGGATATGCCAGTGACAGACCTGAGACACTCACAGAGGGATGGGATATGCCAGTGGCAGAAGTGAGGCAGTCACAAAGAGTTTGGATATTCCAGTGACAGAACTGAGACAGTCACAGAAGAATGGGATATGCCAGTGACAGATCTGAGACAGTCACAGAGGGATGGGATATGCCAGTGACAGACGTGAGGCAGTCATAGAGGGATGGGATATGCCAGTGGCAGAAGTGAGGCAGTCACAGAGGGATGGGATATGCCAGTGACAGAACTGAGAAAATCACAGAGGGATGGGATATGCCAGTGACAGAACTGAGACAATCACAGAGGGATGGGATATGCCAGTGACAGAACTGAGACAATAACAGAGGGAATAGATATGCCAGTGGCAGAAGTGAGGCAGTCACAGAAAGATGGGATATGCCAGTGGCAGAAGTGAGATAGTCACAGAGGCATGGGATATGCCAGTGGCAGAAGTGACACAGTCACAAAGGGATGGGATATGCCAGTGGCAGAAGTGAGGCAGTCACAGAGGGATGGAATATGCCAGTGGCAGAAGTGAGGCAGTCACAGAGGGATGGGGTTCGCCAGTGGCAGAAGTGAGGCAGTTACAGAGGGATGGGATATGCCAGTGACAGAACTGAGTCAATAACAGAGGGAATGGATATGCCAGTGGCAGAAGTGAGGCAGTCACAGAGGGATGGGATATGCCAGTGGCAGAAATGTGATAGTCACAGAGGCATGGGATATGCCAGTGGCAGAAGTGACACAGTCACAAAGGGATGGGATATGCCAGTGGCAGAAGTGAGGCAGTCACAGAGGGATGGAATACGCCAGTGGCAGAAGTGAGGCAGTCACAGAAGGATGGGATATGCCAGTGACAGAACTGAGACAATCACAGAGGGATGGGATATGCCAGTGTAAAAGTGAGAAAGTCACAGAGGGAATGGATATGCCAGTGGCAGAATTGAGACAGTCACAGAGGGATGGGATATGCCAGTAACAGAAGTGAGATAGTCACAGAAGCATTGGATATGCCAGTGGCAGAAGTGACACAGTCACAAAGGGGTGGGATATGCCAGTGGCAGAAGTGAGGCAGTCACAGAGATGGGATATGCCAGTGGCAGTAGTGAAGCAGTCACAGAGGGATGGGGTATGCCAGTGGCAGAAGTAAGGCAGTCACTGAGGGATGGGATATGACAGTGTCAGAAGTGAGGCAGTCACAGAGGGATGGGATATGCCAGTGGCAGAAGTGAGACAGTCACAGAGAGATGGGATATGCCAGTGGCAGAGGTGAGGCAGTCTCAGAGGGATGGGATATGCCAGTGTCAGAAGTGAGGCAGTCACAGACGGATGGGGTATGCCAGTGGCAGAAGTGAGGAAGTCACAGAGAGATGGGATATGCCAGTGGCAGAAGTGAGGCAATCACAGAGGGATGGGATATGCCAGTGGCAGAAGTGAGGCAGTCACAGAGAGTTTGGATTTGCCAGTGACAGAACTGAGATAGTCACAGAGGCATGGGATATGCCAGTGACAGAACTGACACACTCACAGATGGATGGGAATGCCAGTGGAAGAAGTGAGGCAGTCACAGAGGGATGGGATATACCAGTGACAGAAATGAGATGGTCACAGAGGGATGGTGTATGCCAGTGACAGAACTGAGATAGTCACAGAGGGATGGGATATGCCACTGGCAGAAGTGAGGCAGTCACAGAGGGATGGGATATGCCAGTGACAGAACTGAGGCAGTCACAGCAGGGTGGGATATGCCAGTGACAGACCTGAGACACTCACAGAGGGATGGGATATGCCAGTGGCAGAAGTGAGGCAGTCACAGAGAGTTTGGATATTCCAGTGACAGTACTGAGACAGTCACAGAAGAATGTGATATGCCAGTGACAGATCTGAGACAGTCACAGAGGGATGGGATATGCCAGTGACAGACGTGAGGCAGTCATAGAGGGATGGGATATGCTAATAGCAGAAGTGAGGCAGTCACAGAGGGATGGGATATGCCAGTGACAGAACTGAGAAAATCACAGAGGGATGGGATATGCCAGTGACAGAACTGAGACAATAACAGAGGGAATGGATATGCCAGTGGCAGAAGTGAGGCAGTCACAGAAAGATGGGATATGCCAGTGGCAGAAGTGAGATAGTCACAGAGGCATGGGATATGCCAGTGGCAGAAGTGACACAGTCACAAAGGGATGGGATATGCCAGTGTCAGAAGTGAGGCAGTCACAGAGGGATGGAATATGCCAGTGGCAGAAGTGAGGCAGTCACAGAGGGATGGGGTTCGCCAGTGGCAGAAGTGAGGCAGTTACAGAGGGATGGGATATGCCAGTGACAGAACTGAGACAATAACAGAGAACGGATATGCCAGTGGCAGAAGTGAGGCAGTCACAGAGGGATGGGATATGCCAGTGGCAGAAGTGTGATAGTCACAGAGGCATGGGATATGCCAGTGGCAGAAGTGACACAGTCACAAAGGGATGGGATATGCCAGTGGCAGAAGTGAGGCAGTCACAGAGGGATGGAATATGCCAGTGGCAGAAGTGAGGCAGTCACAGAAGGATGGGATATGCCAGTGACAGAACTGAGACAATCACAGAGGGATGGGATATGCCAGTGTAAAAGTGAGAAAGTCACAGAGGGAATGGATATGCCAGTGGCAGAAGTGAGACAGTCACAGAGGGATGAGATATGCCAGTCACAGAATTGAGATAGTCACAGAAGCATTGGATATGCCAGTGGCAGAAGTTACACAGTCACAAAGGGGTGGGATATGCCAGTGGCAGAAGTGAGGCAGTCACAGAGATGGGATATGCCAGTGGCAGAATTGAAGCAGTCACAGAGGGATGGGGTATGCCAGTGGCAGAAGTAAGGCAGTCACTGAGGGATGGGATATGACAGTGTCAGAAGTGAGACAATCACAGAGAGATGGGATATACCAGTGGCAGAGGTGAGGCAGTCTCAGAGGGATGGGATATGCCAGTGTCAGAAGTGAGGCAGTCACAGAGAGATGGGATATGCCAGTGGCAGAAGTGAAGCAGTCACAGAGGGATGGGGTATGCCAGTGGCAGAAGTAAGGCAGTCACTGAGGGATGGGATATGACAGTGTCAGAAGTGAGGCAGTCACAGAGGGATGGGATATGCCAGTGGCAGAAGTGAGACAGTCACATAGAGATGGGATATGCCAGTGGCAGAGGTGAGGCAGTCTCAGAGGGATGGGATATGCCAGTGTCAGAAGTGAGGCAGTCACAGACGGATGGGGTGTGCCAGTGGCAGAAGTGAGGAAGTCACAGAGAGATGGGATATGCCAGTGGCAGAAGTGAGGCAATCACAGAGGGATGGGATATGCCAGTGGCAGAAGTGAGGCAGTCACAGAGAGTTTGGATTTGCCAGTGACAGAACTGAGATAGTCACAGAGGCATGGGATATGCCAGTGACAGAACTGACACACTCACAGATGGATGGGAATGCCAGTGGCAGAAGTGAGGCAGTCACAGAGGGATGGGATATACCAGTGACAGAAATGAGATGGTCACAGAGGGATGGTGTATGCCAGTGACAGAACTGAGATAGTCACAGAGGGATGGGATATGCCACTGGCAGAAGTGAGGCAGTCACAGAGGGATGGGATATGCCAGTGACAGAACTGAGGCAGTCACAGCGGGTGGGATATGCCAGTGACAGACCTGAGACACTCACAGAGGGATGGGATATGCCAGTGGCAGAAGTGAGGCAGTCACAAAGAGTTTGGATATTCCAGTGACAGAACTGAGACAGTCACAGAAGAATGGGATATGCCAGTGACAGATCTGAGACAGTCACAGAGGGATGGGATATGCCAGTGACAGGCGTGAGGCAGTCATAGAGGGATGGGATATGCCAGTGGCAGAAGTGAGGCAGTCACAGAGGGATGGGATATGCCAGTGACAGAACTGAGAAAATCACAGAGGGATGGGATATGCCAGTGACAGAACTGAGACAATCACAGAGGGATGGGATATGCCAGTGACAGAACTGAGACAATAACAGAGGGAATAGATATGCCAGTGGCAGAAGTGAGGCAGTCACAGAAAGATGGGATATGCCAGTGGCAGAAGTGAGATAGTCACAGAGGCATGGGATATGCCAGTGGCAGAAGTGACACAGTCACAAAGGGATGGGATATGCCAGTGGCAGAAGTGAGGCAGTCACAGAGGGATGGAATATGCCAGTGGCAGAAGTGAGGCAGTCACAGAGGGATGGGGTTCGCCAGTGGCAGAAGTGAGGCAGTTACAGAGGGATGGGATATGCCAGTGACAGAACTGAGACAATAACAGAGGGAATGGATATGCCAGTGGCAGAAGTGAGGCAGTCACAGAGGGATGGGATATGCCAGTGGCAGAAATGTGATAGTCACAGAGGCATGGGATATGCCAGTGGCAGAAGTGACACAGTCACAAAGGGATGGGATATGCCAGTGGCAGAAGTGAGGCAGTCACAGAGGGATGGAATACGCCAGTGGCAGAAGTGAGGCAGTCACAGAAGGATGGGATATGCCAGTGACAGAACTGAGACAATCACAGAGGGATGGGATATGCCAGTGTAAAAGTGAGAAAGTCACAGAGGGAATGGATATGCCAGTGGCAGAATTGAGACAGTCACAGAGGGATGGGATATGCCAGTAACAGAAGTGAGATAGTCACAGAAGCATTGGATATGCCAGTGGCAGAAGTGACACAGTCACAAAGGGGTGGGATATGCCAGTGGCAGAAGTGAGGCAGTCACAGAGAGATGGGATATGCCAGTGGCAGTAGTGAAGCAGTCACAGAGGGATGGGGTATGCCAGTGGCAGAAGTAAGGCAGTCACTGAGGGATGGGATATGACAGTGTCAGAAGTGAGGCAGTCACAGAGGGATGGGATATGCCAGTGGCAGAAGTGAGACAGTCACAGAGAGATGGGATATGCCAGTGGCAGAGGTGAGGCAGTCTCAGAGGGATGGGATATGCCAGTGTCAGAAGTGAGGCAGTCACAGATGGATGGGGTATGCCAGTGGCAGAAGTGAGGAAGTCACAGAGAGATGGGATATGCCAGTGGCAGAAGTGAGGCAATCACAGAGGGATGGGATATGCCAGTGGCAGAAGTGAGGCAGTCACAGAGAGTTTGGATTTGCCAGTGACAGAACTGAGATAGTCACAGAGGCATGGGATATGCCAGTGACAGAACTGACACACTCACAGATGGATGGGAATGCCAGTGGAAGAAGTGAGGCAGTCACAGAGGGATGGGATATACCAGTGACAGAAATGAGATGGTCACAGAGGGATGGTGTATGCCAGTGACAGAACTGAGATAGTCACAGAGGGATGGGATATGCCACTGGCAGAAGTGAGGCAGTCACAGAGGGATGGGATATGCCAGTGACAGAACTGAGGCAGTCACAGCAGGGTGGGATATGCCAGTGACAGACCTGAGACACTCACAGAGGGATGGGATATGCCAGTGGCAGAAGTGAGGCAGTCACAGAGAGTTTGGATATTCCAGTGACAGAACTGAGACAGTCACAGAAGAATGTGATATGCCAGTGACAGATCTGAGACAGTCACAGAGGGATGGGATATGCCAGTGACAGACGTGAGGCAGTCATAGGGATGGGATATGCTAATAGCAGAAGTGAGGCAGTCACAGAGGGATGGGATATGCCAGTGACAGAACTGAGAAAATCACAGAGGGATGGGATATGCCAGTGACAGAACTGAGACAATCACAGAGGGATGGGATATGCCAGTGACAGAACTGAGACAATAACAGAGGGAATGGATATGCCAGTGGCAGAAGTGAGGCAGTCACAGAAAGATGGGATATGCCAGTGGCAGAAGTGAGATAGTCACAGAGGCATGGGATATGCCAGTGGCAGAAGTGACACAGTCACAAAGGGATGGGATATGCCAGTGTCAGAAGTGAGGCAGTCACAGAGGGATGGAATATGCCAGTGGCAGAAGTGAGGCAGTCACAGAGGGATGGGGTTCGCCAGTGGCAGAAGTGAGGCAGTTACAGAGGGATGGGATATGCCAGTGACAGAACTGAGACAATAACAGAGGGAACGGATATGCCAGTGGCAGAAGTGAGGCAGTCACAGAGGGATGGGATATGCCAGTGGCAGAAGTGTGATAGTCACAGAGGCATGGGATATGCCAGTGGCAGAAGTGACACAGTCACAAAGGGATGGGATATGCCAGTGGCAGAAGTGAGGCAGTCACAGAGGGATGGAATATGCCAGTGGCAGAAGTGAGGCAGTCACAGAAGGATGGGATATGCCAGTGACAGAACTGAGACAATCACAGAGGGATGGGATATGCCAGTGTAAAAGTGAGAAAGTCACAGAGGGAATGGATATGCCAGTGGCAGAAGTGAGACAGTCACAGAGGGATGAGATATGCCAGTCACAGAATTGAGATAGTCACAGAAGCATTGGATATGCCAGTGGCAGAAGTTACACAGTCACAAAGGGGTGGGATATGCCAGTGGCAGAAGTGAGGCAGTCACAGAGAGATGGGATATGCCAGTGGCAGAATTGAAGCAGTCACAGAGGGATGGGGTATGCCAGTGGCAGAAGTAAGGCAGTCACTGAGGGATGGGATATGACAGTGTCAGAAGTGAGACAATCACAGAGAGATGGGATATACCAGTGGCAGAGGTGAGGCAGTCTCAGAGGGATGGGATATGCCAGTGTCAGAAGTGAGGCAGTCACAGACGGATGGGGTATGCCAGTGGCAGAAGTGAGGAAGTCACAGAGAGATGGGATATGCCAGTGGCAGAAGTGAGGCAATCACAGAGGGATGGGATATGCCAGTGGCAGAAGTGAGGCAGTCACAGAGAGTTTGGATTTGCCAGTGACAGAACTGAGATAGTCACAGAGGCATGGGATATGCCAGTGACAGAACTGACACACTCACAGATGGATGGGAATGCCAGTGGCAGAAGTGAGGCAGTCACAGAGGGATGGGATATACTAGTGACAGAAATGAGATGGTCACAGAGGGATGGTGTATGCCAGTGACAGAACTGAGATAGTCACAAAGGGATGGGATATGCCACTGGCAGAAGTGAGGCAGTCACAGAGGGATGGGATATGCCAGTGACAGAACTGAGGCAGTCACAGCGGGGTGGGATATGCCACTGACAGACCTGAGACACTCACAGAGGGATGGGATATGCCAGTGGCAGAAGTGAGGCAGTCACAGAGGGATGGGATATGCCAGTGGCAGAAGTGAGGCAGTCACAGAGGGATGGGATATGCCAGTGACAGAACTGAGGCAGTCACAGAAGGATGGGATATGCCAGTGACAGAACTGAGACATTCACAAAGGGATGGGATATGCCAGTGGCAGAAATGAGGCAGTCACAGAGGGATGGGATATGCCAATGGCAGATGAGAGGCAGTCACAGAGGGATGGGATATTCCAGTGACAGAACTGAGACAGTCATAGAGAGATGGGATATGCCAGTGGCAGAAGTGAGGTAGTCACAGAGGGTGGGATATACCAGTGGCAGAAGTGAGGCAGTCACAGAGGGGTGGGACATGCTAGTGGCAGAAGTGAGGCAGTCACAGAGGGATGGGATATGCCAGTGGCAGAAGTGAGGCAGTCACAGAGGGATGAAATATGCCAGTGACAGAACTGAGACAATCACAGAGGGATGGGATATGCCAGTGACAGAACTGAGACAATCACAGAGGGTGGGGTATGCCAATGGCAGAAATGAGGCAGTCACAGAGGGATGGGATATGCCAGTGGCAGAAGTGAGGCAGTCACAGAGGGGTGGGATATGCCAGTGACAGAACTGAGAGAGTCACAGAGGGATGGGATATCCCAGTTGCAGATGTGAGGCAGTCACAGAAGGGTGGGATATGCCAGTGGCAGAAGTGAGGCATTCACAGTGGGATGGCATATGCCAGTGGCAGAAGTGAGGCAGACACAGAGGGATGGGATATGCCAGTGGCAGAAGTAAGGCAGTCACAGAGGGATGGGATAGGCCAGTGGCATAAGTGAGGCAGTCACAGAGGGATGGGATATGCCAGTGGCAGAAGTGAGGCAGTCACCAGAGATGGGTTATGACAGTGGCAGAAGTGAGGCAGTCATAGAGGGATGGGATATGCCAGTGACAGAACTGAGATAGTCACAGAGGGATGGGATATGCCAGTGGCAGAAGTGAGGAAGTCACAGAGGGATAGGATATGCCAGTGGCCGAAGTAAGGCAGTCACAGAGGGATGGGATATGCCAGTGGCAAAAGTGAGGCAGTCACAGAAGGGTGGGATATGCCAGTGGCAGAAGTGAGGCATTTACAGAGGGATGGAATATGCCAGTGTCAGAAGTGAGACAGACACAGAGGGATGGGGTATGCCAGTGGCAGAAGTGAGACAGTCACAGAGAGTTTGGATTTGCCAGTGACAGAACTGAGACAGTCACAGATGGATGGGATATGCCAGTGACAGAACTAACAGTCACAGAGGGATGGGATATGCCAGTGGCAGAAGTGAGGTAGTCACAGAGGGACGGGCTATGCCATTGGCAGAAGTGAGGCAGTGACAGACGGATTGGATATGCCAGTGGCAGAAGTGAGGCAGTCACAGAGGGATGGGATATGCCAGTGACAGACCTGAGACAGCAACAGAGGTATGGGATATGCCAGTGGCAGACGTAAGGCAGTCACAGAGGGATCAGATATGCCAATGGCAGAATGGAGGCAGTGACAGAGGGGTAGAATATGCCAGTGGCAGAAGTGAGGCAGTCACAGAGGGAAGGGATATGTCAGTGGCAGAACTGAGACACCAGCAGAGGGATGGGATATACCAGTGACAGAAGTGAGGCAGTGACAGAGGGATGGGATATGCTAGTGACAGAACTGAGACTGTGACAGAGGGATGGGATATGCAAGTGGCATATGGCAGAAACAGAGGGATGGGATATGCTAGTGGCAGAAGTGAGGCAGTCACAGATGGATGGGATATGCCAGTGGCAGAAGTGAGGCAGTCACAGAGGGATGGGATATGCCAGTGACAGAAGTAAGGCAGTCACAGAGGGATGGGATGTGCCAGTGGCAGACGTGAGGCAGTGACAGAGGGATGGGATATACCAGTGGCAGAAGTGAGGCAATCACAGAATATTATGGGTCTTCAATATTGAATTAAGACAGATACAGATGGTTATGGTCCTTCCATACCAGAAATGAGGCAGTCGGTGAAAGTTAGTATTTCCCAATGCCAAAAATGAGATGATCATAAAGGCTTCTAATTTGAGAGTGCCAGAAATGAGATGATTAATGAAGGAATAGACATGCCAGTGGTAGAAATGAGACAGTCACTGAAAGTTATGATTTGTCAATATCAGAACTGAGACAGTCAGAGTCCGCTGGGATTTGCCAGTGGCAGAACCAAAACACAGACAGCTGGTATTCACTAATGCCATGACTGAGACAGTCAAAGAGAGACTCTGTATTTGGTCATATTTAAAATTCAGCATTCTTAACCTTAGCGTTTACAGTGTGACCTCTTGTGATTCAAGCAATCACTCTCCATGTTTTTTATAGTCATACAAAAAAGGATAGAATGAGTGTCTTGGCTTTTCCTGCTGTCATGACCTATTTTTCTACCACCACTACACTATGCTTACCTGAAAATGCTTTTTATTCCTTTTTGCTAACTAGTTAAGTGGAATGTTCTTGGCAACTTCTTTCAGCCATGCCCTGGGCTTAAAATATGATCAACAAGTGAGAAATGATCCCAAACACTGATATGATCCCAGACAACTGATGAATGACAAACTAATATAAGATTTCATAAAGGAGTACATAATGAATACAGTACATATCATACAACCACTCTAATAAAAACACAACCTGAAAAAGTACGATTGATAATTGCTCTCTCTCGCTCCCGAAAAACACACCTATATTATGCATGAATTAATGTTTCATTAATGTTACCCTAATCAAAAGACAAGTCCACATGGGAGTAAATGACCTGAGACGTACCTCCCTAGGCTATATGAAGAGAGACATCATGGAGCTCTCAGAATATGTGTCACAGGCTGGTATGAGCCTAGCATTGAGCAGAATTTTACCTTCTCCAAGGATGATGCTACAATATGAACAAAAGATGATTGACTTATTGGCTTAGTTTCTGGTGTCATTCTAAGGGGGTGCAATATTTGTCAGCATGGAAGGAGATGGTCAACAGGCCACTCTGCTTTGCCAGGGATGGTCTGCATCTCTCCCCTCTAGACTTTTGAATATTAGCTAAAACATTGTGTTCCCCCATAGTGCCTTTTTTAGGCAATGCCAAACTGAAAGTACTTCCGACATAGCAGGTCAAAGCAAGAAAATCTAAAGGTATTACTGCTCAATGCTAGTAGTATAAACAAAAAACTCCACTCCCTAGAAGCTCTCTTCACCCTAGAGAATGCTGGCATCTGTGCAGCCACTGCAGGCATGGTTTAAAGCCACAGAGAGCACACCAACAGTGCAAGGTTATAATTCCTTCCATACATTTAGGCCAGCTACTTCCAGCTACTTCACAGGCAGGGACTAAAGGTGGAGGAGTCTCTATTTACATCAAAAATAAATATACTTCCAGGCTGGCCAAACAGGACAATGCACTTGAGCTGCTCCATGTTCAAATCACTATAGGCAAAATTCAATACCACTTCCTTGCAAGCTATAGTTCTCCCTCTATGACCTAGGAAACCCATACCATGTATTTAAACTTATTAGAAACATCAACCATCCAACCCAATGCCATATTCATGAGTGATTTTAATTACCCCACTATTAACTGGGAATCCTATATGACACCAAACATACATGCACAGAGATTCTTGGATTTTGTAAACACAAACTCCCTGGACCAGATAGTCAATACACCAACCAGGAGTGCAACTATACTGGATTTTGTCTCACTAATATGGGAGACTGCTGCACACCCCCTAATATAACGTCTTCACTGGTAAGGTCAGACCACAAAATGGTCTCCTTTGAAGTAAAAATAAAACCTGGACCCCCAGCTAAACCTGTAATATTCAGGAACTATTCTAAGGCTAACCTTCTGCTATTAAGTGAGAACCTGGAAAAAATTTTAAGCCCCCATAAACCCTGAGAACGCTGCTGCCTATGCAGAACTGTTCAAAGAGACCCTATACAACCATGTTAATAGCTGCATAGAGGCAGCTGTACCCACCAGGAAGAAGTACAGATCTAACTCAAAAAACAAGCCATCCTGGTGGAATCTCAAAATCAATAGGCTGTATAACAGGAGAAAGAAAATCATGGCAGAAGTTAGGAAGTGCAGCACCCAGCAGGATAAAAGCACTCATCAATCTAAACAAACTACTCAGAGGACAAATAAAGTCTACCAAAGCCAAATTAAAGGTATGTTTGGCCTCCCAGGTCAAGGACAACCACAAAGTATTATTTAGCTATGTCCGCAACCTCAAAGGCAATACACAATTGTGTGCAGAGCTCATTGTAAATGGAGCCACCTATACTGAGCCAGAAGATATAGTAAACCTCCTGGCTGATAAATTCAGCTCCAACTTTACCTCTCCCTCCCTCTCTACCTTCCCTTAGGAAATATCATCAAATATAACTCCCCCTACTATCATTAGGAAATTGGTCCTTAATGCTCTCTCTAAGAACAAGAACATTGCATCTATGGGCCCAGAAAATATCCCTGGATGCCTTTTAAATAGCATGAAACATGACCTATCAGGGCCTCTGGAATTACTATTTAAGTGTAGCCTGGAAACAGGGTTCGTGCTTCATGAATGGAGAAAGGCAACAGTCATCCCTCTGCACAAAGGTTGGCCAGTTGGCCATCTACAGACCCTGGAAACTACAGAACCATAAGACTCACTAGTCTTATATGTAAAGCCATGGAAAGAATTATCATGGAGATGATTGATAGAGATATAGTAAAACTCCAGACACTGGACCCAACCCAGTATGGTTTCGTCAAGGGCAGATCATGCCTACTCAACCTGGTGGACTTTTTGAGAGGGTCACCAAAGCAATGGATTAGGGCAAAATCATTCACACTGCCTTCCTTGACCTGGCCAAACCATTTGACACAATACCCCACTCAGGCATTGTTGACAAACACATGAGGTTAGGTACTAATCCATATGTCACCTGGTGGATAGCCAACTGGCTCACAGACAGGACCCAGGAATTTAGAAATGGGGAGTCCACCTCTAGAAAGAGGCCAGTCATGAGTGGAGTCCCTCAGGGATCTGTCCGTGGACTGCTCCTTTTTGGCAGTTACTTCTCAGAAGTCAAGCCAATGTCAGTCGTCTCTGGCTGACTAAATTTGCAGATGACTGCAAATTAGGAGCTGTTATTGAATCTCACTCTGACATAAATGTTCTCCTGGAGTGGCTGACACAGACAAACAACTAGTGTCAGAGCCATGAACTAAAACTAAATGCCAAGAAATGCATAATAGTATCCTTTGGGAATTCATCCATCCCTGGTAACTATCATATTGACAACACACCCCTTAGAGTTGACCCAGTAGTCAGGGACTTAGGGACACACATAGATAGTAATCTAGCCTGAGTCATTCATAAAATTAATGGTTACTAAGCATCATTTCTTGAGTCTACTTATATTAATAAACAATTGGGAGCTCTTGGGTGTTCTGCATAATAAATCCCTTACATTCTTCGTGAAAAAAGTTCTATTTAAACTAAAGTAACTAATGTGCAGGCTATCTGCATGCAACTTGTTTATTACTTGCAAATCAAGTTCAGAAATATTTTTTAAGCATGGTAATATGGACGCTTCCCTGTAATGTACCTATAAAATGAAATGTTTATATAATCAGTAACTCTTAATGAAAAAAATTCTTTTCACAAGTATACCCTCCCCACACACACACACACACACACACACACACACACACACACACACACACACACACATGAAAAACGTAAAACACTTCCTCATTCTTCACATCTGTTCCTGAGTAATATCTACATTATTGCACAGACCACTCAAAATCTGAGTGAAAAGCCTAAGAAAGTAAACCCCCCCCCCTTAGATGAAATCATTTCAGAATGTTATGTTCCTTTCCTTATAATTGGTTCCAGCAATGTAGATGTTTTATAAGCCTTCATTTGATCTTCCCTGAAAGGCAGGTGACTATGGGAGAAGGTTGAGAGAAAAAGATGTTTTAGACGTACTGAGGCAGCAGGACTACTTGTCTCGAAGGATATCACATCTCACACTTAGAAATGGTCCATGTACCCACTTTTTTAACAGAAGCTGACATGAACATCTATCAGTGACACAATTTTTTTTTTTAATTTAATACTTTACTTTCATACCTGGCAAAGTACACCATAAAACATATGTCTTCTCTGTAAGCTACAAAAGTTTGTATGGTCCTTCTACTTCAGGCATATAATGAAATGGTTTTCTTAAATGGTAGAGTGGACCAATTCCCAAAGTCACTCTGAAAGTATTCCTAGCCTTGTGTTATCACAGCTGCAGTGTCTCTGCAACTGAGTCTCTGCATTCCAGAAAATGCTATTACGCTGATGAGATCATCACAGAATGCTTTTTCGTGTCATCATTTTATTTTCATATTTCTCACTTCAAAATACAAATGGCATTTGTTTTGCAGATGATTATCACTCAGCTGTTTCCCTCCCAGAAAATAACTATAAACAAGAGACTCATTGAGTGATACTTCAAATAATTACATCAGTCAAAAAAAACTATAACCAGCAGCCAGTAACATCATCAGTATAAATGCCAAATCTGCACCGTCCTGCAATGGTGATCCATTTGAAGTACAACACAGAGAAGCCATCCACACCTCACACACCTCCCAACATAAAACAGTCTCCTTAAAGTTTACACAGTCACACTCAAGGCAATGTTCCTCACAGAAAATGTGGTGCCTGGAACACATTTCCTCTGTGGACAGCTGCCAGCTGAAATGTTATGACTGACACAATATTCGCTGTCAAACAAACATTCACTCATGTTGTATTGAGTCTCAAATGTCCATGTGAAAGTCAGGATGATTACAACAGTCACCAGCTCATAGTCTGTACGTGGAAATTACACAACTCTTCACAAGCATTATATTAATTTATCTGGAAGTCGCTTTATCTAGATGACATCTTTGTGATAACTGTCTAAGCACTCCTGCTCAACCTTAAACATAGCAAATTAGCACATAATTTTCTGCAGCAGAGTGTAATATTTCACTTATAATGAAGACTATTAAAAGAAGATGCATGTAACAAGACCATCTCCTGAGTGATATCCTCTGTTTTCCTCATTCAGGAAATTCAAACTAATAAAATGCAGTACACAGAGGAATTATATATCTAAAGGGAAGAAGATATGGATTTCCAGTTCTGTCAACATCCCTATTATTATTTGTCTCTCGGTGTCAGTCACTGATGATTTATTTATGTTTGTTTACTGGGGCAGAGCAGTGATCTCCATAGACTTTTATCACACTCAGCCCAGGAGCAGTGTCTGGTGCAGTGATCTCCATAGACTTTTATCACACTCAGCCTAGGAGCAGTGTCTGGTGAAGTGATCTCCATAGACTTTTATCAGATTCAGCCCAGGAGCAGTGTCTGGTGCAGTGATCTCCATAGACTTTTATCAGATTCAGCCCAGGAGCAGTGTCTGGTGCAGTGATCTCCATAGACTTTTATCACACTCAGCCCAGGAGCGGTGTCTGGTGAACTGATCTCCATAGACTTTTATCACACTCAGCCCAGGAGCAGTGTCTGGTGCAGTGATCTCCATGGATGTTTTTCAGACTCGGCCCAGGAGCGGTGTCTGATGCAGTGATCTCTATAGATGTTTTTCAGACTCAGCCCAGGAGCAGTGTCTGGTGCAGTGATCTCCATGGATGTTTTTCAGACTCGGCCCAGGAGCAGTGTCTGGTGCAGTGATCTCCATGGATGTTTTTCAGACTCGGCCCAGGAGCAGTGTCTGGTGCAGTGATCTCTATAGATGTTTTTCAGACTCAGCCCAGGAGCAGTGTCTGGTGAAGTGATCTCCATAGACATTTATCAGACTCAGCCCAGGAGCGGTGTCTGGTGAAGTGATCTCCATGGATGTTTTTCAGACTCAGCCCAGGAGCAGTGTCTGGTGCAGTGATCTCCATGGATGTTTTTCAGACTCAGCCCAGGAGCAGTGTCAGGTGAAGTGATCTCCATAGACTTTTATCACATTCAGCCCAGGAGCAGTGTCTGGTGAAGTGATCTCCATAGACTTTTATCAGACTCAGCCCAGGAGCGGGGTCTGGTGAAGTGATCTCCATAGACTTTTAGCACACTCAGCCCAGGAGCAGTGTCTGGTGCAGTGATCTCCATAGACTTTTATCACACTCAGCCTAGGAGCAGTGTCTGGTGAAGTGATCTCCATAGACTTTTATCAGACTCAGCCCAGGAGCGGTGTCTGGTGAAATGATCTCCACAGACTTTTAGCACACTCAGCCCAGGAGCAGTGTCTGGTGAAGTGATCTCCATAGACTTTTATCAGACTCAGCCCAGGAGCGGTGTCTGGTGAAATGATCTCCATAGACTTTTAGCACACTCAGCCCAGGAGCAATGTCTGGTGCAGTGATCTCCATGAATGTTTTTTAGACTCAGCCCAGGAGTAGTGTCTGGTGAAGTGATCTCCATAGACTTTTATCAGACTCAGCCCAGGAGCAGTGTCTGGTGCAGTGATCCCCATGGATGTTTTTCAGACTCGGCCCAGGAGTGGTGTCTGGTGCAGTTATCTCCATGGATGATTTTCAGACTCGGCCCAGGAGCAGTGTCTGGTGCAGTGATCTCCATGGATGTTTTTCAGACCCCGCCCAGGAGCAGTGTTTGGTGCAGTGATCTCATGTATGTTTTTCAGACTCGGCCCAGGAGCAGTGTCTGGTGAAGTGATCTCCATGGATGTTTTTCAGACAGCCCAGGGGCAGTGTCTGGTGCAGTGATCTCCATGGATGTTTTTCAGACTCGGCCCAGGAGCAGTGCCTGGTGCATTGATCTTCATGGATGTTTTTCGGTCTCGCCCAGTAGCAGTATCTGGTGCAGTGATCTCCATGGATGTTTTTCGGACACAGCCCAGGAGCAGCGTCTGGTGCAGTGATCTCCATGGATGTTTTTCAGACTCGGCCCAGGAGCAGTGTTTGGTGCAGTGATCTCATGTATGTTTTTCAGACTCGGACCAGGAGCAGTGTCTGGTGAAGTGACGTACTCAGAGTCACACAGTTAGACAATGGAGGCTGAGGGAATCAAACCTTGTACCTCTGGACTACAGGAAACAGCACCTTAACCATCTAAGACAACTGTTAGACTGCAGATGATAATGATGACAATGATAATAATACAGATGTCATGATGATGATGATGATGATGATGATGATGATGATGATGATGCCAGTGAATTGACGCTGTTACTCAGCCTGGGCAAATACCCACCATTAGACCATTTATTTCTGATAAAATGTATCTATTTCACCAGTCTGCTCAGACACGAGACATTGTCTACACCACACTTGCAGTTATAAAATAACTTTGGGACATGTCCATATTATAAAAGTGCCTTTCTTCTCTACCTGTTGACCAGGTAAACAGGGTATATGAAGTGTGTGGCAGCAAGATGTTCATTTCATCATGCTGGGATTTAAGACTTCCAAATGCCTGTCTCATATGATCACATATTACGATATAGTCTAATAAAAGTTCAAAACTGCAGGGCATTCTGGCTTCATGGTCCACAAGTTGGATTTCCATCTGTGATTTCTAGTGAGCTAGCTTTAGAAACAGCCTCAGATCATTGCTGATTGGGACAATGGGGAAAAGAACAGAGAACACATTGTCTGTTCTCATTCCCTAGAATGGGGTATGTGGGTATGATCTGTGGTATGTTAGGGAGCTACTGGCATGGGGAGAGGTCCAGTGAAATATGCGGGCTTCCAGCAACTGAAGAATCCAAAGTGATAGTTGAGGTCACTGTATGCTCTCTCTTTATACACTAGCAGAGGCACATATCACTTGTGTGATTACATTTATGTTTACCAGCTATTAATATAACAGTTCTGAAAATCGGCGATTTTATCTGGGCACATATTGACAACAGTGCCACAATGAAATAGCAATGTATGAAATGGGGGGATAAACACCAGTGTAAACATTCATTGTTAAAAAACTGAACAAGTTAAAGTCTCCAACAATAACTGTTTATGAAGGGTCCCCAATGCTATTTACTCCATGGTTCACTTTAGTTAAAAAATGCTTATCTGAAGGCCATTGGTGGTGCCATAACATCCCAAAGGCTGCAGTTTCTGACTGTTACTTTAGAAGGCAAGTCTCATAACAGGGTCAAAATGCATACAGCTGAATGTTCCTTCTACAACCTCGAGTTTTTTTATTCAAATGACCACAATATCATTAGTGAACTGCAGGTCCCTGTGCTTAGATGCTGTGTTTATTGTTTGCCATGGTCTTTTCAGGCAGGTATCCTTCTTTTATTGTAGCTCTCTGAATATTTGGTGCAGTGGATAACTAACATAAATCAGGTTTCCACACACATTTCTAACACTGGTATTAGTCCCAGTCATTTCTGAGGTGTGGCATAACCCTAGTGGTGGATTATTTCTCTGCACGAGTCCTCGCTTGTCTCTCATCCCTTCACAAATCCTGTTTCTACCTAGTAGGTAATGGTAACAGGTCATATAAGTCTGCATAAGGTAAGGGCTCAGGTGCCATTCCTCATGCACCTTTTGCTCTTCTTTAATTTGCTTAGGCATCTTTTGACCAAGTACAGATTGCAACAATGCAGTAGTAACCTATATGGACTGAGACTGTGCTCAGGGACCACAACAGTAGTGTGGAGAATTCACTTTAAAGTGCAAGTTCAGTTTTTTCTTTTTCTTTCTGCTTCATCAAGCTCAATTCTCCACTCCATAATAACTCCTCCGTTAGTCTTGTTTTCTCTGTCTCTCTTGTACTTGAACCCTGCTCACATCTATCTACTTAATACTAATATAGTGTGCCTTCTTATAATTACAGCTGGCTACTATGAGTGAGTTCAACATGTTTATGTTTCTAGTTTATGTACATGTCATACTATTAGCGTGTTAATGTACAATGTGTACTAACAGTGCGGCTAAAATTTCTACTCTTTTTTGTTTGTTTATTTGTTTCTTATTGCACCAAAGCCTTATATTTTGATGCTAAAATTGTTTAAATATTTCTTTATGGATGTACTGGAGCTTTTTTCCCTGGGCCTCTGCTAAAAACTCCACTGGCCCAGTCAGGCACTCCCAGTAAACAAATGTAAAATAAATGAAATAAACAAATAAGTTACTCCTTTTTCAAGTCAAGATGATCTGAGAGTCAGCATATATTTATGTAAGGGGATCTATGGGTGCATGGTAGGTGCTTTCTGTCCTGCAACAAATGCCTTACTGATGATATTCAGTTGAATTGTGTTGTGCCCATTTTTTATATGAGCACTTAATTTATTTATTTATTTGTATTTATTTGCTATTTGTTGTCTAGGTAAGTGAATGGTCCGAGGACACTTTTCAGCCATGACCTGGGCCATAGGCAAATTACAACACATATAAAACAGAAAACATTTATACACAAAATATACAAAGAAAGAAATTAATTAATTAATTGTAGACAAGTCTACAAAACTAGGTATAAACCCCTACATCAACCACTGTATAGCAACTGGATCACTGGTAGGACACCAGAAGACAGTTTAAGTGAGCTGACCCCCATAAAAAGACCAGGCACTAAGAGAGTCCCCCAGAACTCAGTGCTGAAGCCTCTCCTATTTGGCATTGACTTCTCTGAAGTCAAGGCAAGTGTCAAAGGCCTCTGGCTGACCACGTTTGCAGATGATTGCAAAGTAGGTGCTGTCATAGAATTACCCAGGAAACAGACATCTTCCAAGGAGACCTGGTACAGACTAATAGATGCTAGAATCACAGCTAAAACTCCATTTCAAAAAATGCATAATATCTTTGAAAAGATGACCACCCCTGAAAATTACTGAATTTATGATACACCCCTAAGATCTGACTCTTTAGTTAGGGATTTGTGGATACATATAGACGGTGACTTGGCCTTTGATCATCATGTGTCTACTGTAGTAAAGAAATCCTTCAATGTTGCGTAACTTATAAGCAAGGGTATGGCATCTAGGTCCAAAGATGTCATTATTTCTTTGCATTCAGCCCTCATCAGACCAATCACTGGGTGTAACGCCCCTTCTCTATATATCTGACTAGGCATATGCAACAACTGGAGTATCCTCAGGGGTTCCTCCCAAAAAGAATCCAAGATGTAGAAAACATGTCCTGCATAGACCACCTTAATGACATATCCTTGTACTCTGTCTCCCACAGAGTTCTAAGAGACACTCTATCTCTGGCCTTCAAATCATCTTCAAACCAGCCCTTATGGACCTGTTGTACATCCATAAAACAGCATCAGAAACACCTGATCTGGGGACCTGAACCTGGTCTACAATGTAAATAAGACATGGTGGAGGTCCAGGTATGTCTCTCAGAGACTACCACTTCTCTGCAAAGGGTTTTCCATCCATGTGAAGCAGGTTCCTCCCTGCACTTATTCAAGTGTAACTTTGATCAGTAGATGAGTAATCATGAATTTACTCGTGGTCTGCTGTCTGTGTCCCTGTTAGAAAGCGAAAGCTTGTAAATACTTAAGCACTCATACCCAAGTTATACCCCCTATAAAATGAGTGGTATCATAACCTGTCAGATATACAGCTGACAAACACGACTAGGCTTAGAAACCCCCATTAGGGTCATTAGCCTAATAATCATCTATGAATCTATGAACAGAGGAGGTCTTCCTAATATATATATATATATATATATATATATATATATATATATATATATATATATATATATGGGTACCTATCACTTCACCGACAAGTCAAAACAGTGACACTCACATGTTCGACTCCACATCATCGACACTTCATAACATCAACGTTTCAGGTAAGCGATCTTCCCCCTCACAGGACCCATGGTAGCACTCGTTTCACTATTAAGAAGGTAAGGACAACGCTGCCAGGGTAAATTTTGAAGAATGACGTAAACCTTACGCGTTAAAAGACAGAAACAAGTGCTACCATTGGTCCTGTGAGGGGGAACTCAAAGTATAGGGCAGAGGGGCATAAACGGGAACGGTGGGGAAACAAAAAAATAAACCTAAAAATAAACCTAAAAAAAGCAGCCTAACTAAAATCAGTATTCCGCCATGCAAGTCAATGACAGGCACAAGACAACCTGGCCAGTAAATAGTGGTTGCTAAGGGGGGAGGCACAGTGTGACACATGTAACTATGCATTAACAGGAAATCCTATGCAAATGAGGGGAAGGATAGTGTATCCCAAATTTCCCCAGCATGTGAGGCAGGTCCCAACAGTGTAAGAGTATGAATAGCTGAGTGCAAGACTAGGAGATAAAGCTCGGCACAGACCGAGCGAAAGCACTTGTGTTTTCATTGTTTTTTATTGTTTCGTATTAAAGAATTAGACTTTCTGAGCAGCAGTCTGTCTTGGTTTGGTTTTCCACCTTGGATTTATTTTTTAAATGTAGTAACATGCATGAGCAGGTATAATACGAGTGGTGCAGAGATGCCCAGAGGTGCCCAAGGTAGCAGGATAGGTTGTAGCATGTCCACAATATGCAGGTCTGTTTGTGGTAGGATGGAGTATGTTTCATATTGTGTGAGAGTGATCAGTATGTATGCATGTCGAGGCAAGACCTGGTGGCCATAGCCCAGTACTGCTGATGACAGGGACAAGCCTACACAACTGCAGTGCCAAGTACAATCCCCACCAGCATACCACCTGCTAGCATTAAGCCAATGTAAATGTATGGTGGTAATATGTGTCACCATCTGAAAAACTGACATGGCATGGCTGTTGGGCAAGATATACAAGCAGTACACAGGGGGAAGTACCCCAGACATACAGTATACATTGTATCACTGTGAAATGGAGACACGCTTGGAATTGTACATACAGGTATGCATCACAGCAACTGGTCCTGTAGTAGGGGATACCAGTGATGTCCGGCCGAACACCTGCAGATCACAAAGGAGGTAGGACTGATGTATTGGGAAACAGCTGGTGTACCTGCACATGACTGCATACCAGGAATGCCCCATACATATCTGTGTGTCAGATGCAAGTACTGTCCATAGCACACATGCACCCAGTCCACGCACACACCACCCACAGGTGCCTCTCTGGCCATATCCCTGCCATGGGGAAAGGGTCCTGTACATGGCAATAGTGGAAGACTGCAGCATGCAGTGCAGGTGTCCCATGCATGTGTGCTTCTAGCTGTATGTAGCACCCTGCCAGCATCCACACGACCTGATCAAGACTGACAGAAGGAATATGCATGAACACCTATCACACCTACCCTGTTACCCCAGGGGAATATATAATGTCTGGTGGTCTGTGACTGTAGGCCTGAAAGAATGCAACGGCCTGCCACATGTTGCCCACAGCAACACCTAATGCCCCACAGGCCTCTGCCAAAGACCTGTGTCTCACATGTACTGCCAATGCATGTGAAGTCATGGACACCCAAATAACAACAAAACACACTCGACATAAGCTATATGCAAGGTCATGTGGACAAACCACAGTAACATGTCCACCATGTACCACTGTATGAACTGTGGACCAACACTAACACACACCTGTGATGGGGTGATACCCCTAGGGAAAGTATCAGAGAATGTATGCATAATGTCTGGGAGAGGTTAGAATAAGAGAGAGGTGGGCGCATGGGCAGCATAGAATGTGCAGGGTCTGACACCAAGCTGTGTGCCCACACTATCCCTGGCTGCAAACACATAAATGGGTGGCTACACACCTGACCGTACACCACAATAGGGTTAATGTCCTGACCTATGGCCCCTGCCTCTGGGCAACCTCTGCGAATCTGTACAGCTGTGAGGCATTGCCGCAGCAAGATAAGCCCAGACTGTATTTTCAATGGGTGTACAAGTATGGGCTTCCCTGCCAGCATTCTACCAAGGTGCTGAACCGGATACATAGACCCAGCAGCAGGTGTCTGCAGCACCCCCTCCAGAATGGCAAAACTTACCATGAATACGTAGGTGTCTGCCCATAATACTGGACACAGCTGCAGTCACCCTTGTCCCCCAAGACAGCACTGTGAGTAAGAATGTCCACCTGTCAGTACATGGAGACAGAAAACATCACTGCGTACAACAGTACACATGTCTGAATATCTCTGCTAACAGCGATACCATGCAGCTGAAGCACCACAGATACAATCACCTACAGTACACACTATCCCTTGCACAGTTTGTCCCCATATTGCCAAATGTTCGACGGATACCCAGCAGAAACACCTTGCTACCTGTAGGTGTACAACACAAAGGTCTGCACTGGAGTACAGACTACCTAGTATTGATCCAAACAGTCTATACAGAGGGGCATACTGGGCATGCTCACACACTTAGAGAAATGAAGGCAATGTCAGTCAACAACATACTGAAAGGTCATACTGGGCATGCTCACGCACGTAAACAAAAGAAGCCCATGTCAGCAAACAACAGTGGTCCAGACAAATCTGGCAGTCGCAGATGTTAGTGCAGACACCCCTCAGTATGCACCACCCATGCTTTGCATGCACAGTGGGTAGGAATACATGCATATATCCAAGGACAATACACAATAATATGCCAAAAGTACACATACATAGATGTGTGGGAGAGAGTGACTGTGAAAAGGAGCCAACCATTATGAGGCTTGTCCCACCCAGCACACTGCCAAATGACTACAGCCACATGATGCTCAGATGTCACTCACTGTAGATATTAGCCACCGGTATCTGTCAGCATTACGGACTATGTGGTGGATGTGCTAGCTGTGCAATATGACTGTACAAGGAAGTAGTCACCTAGCAGCTGTATACACGTACCTGTGGAATATAACCCTGTGTGTGCCCGCATATGGTGTGTCAACCTCTAGATGAATGGGTTATGGCCCAGGCACACACACTGCCCTCCCCATCGTCCTACTATGACAAACCTGCTGAGGTCTACCACGTTGAAATACACCCTTGGGAAAAGTGTAGCCCAGTAATCTCCATAGCGTGTCCTGTAACTGCGTACTGCTGTAGTGTGATAAAGTAGATAGGTAGGTGTTCTAACTCCTGACGTGGCAAGTGTGTGTTAGTGTGCATGTCTGTCTGCTTAGAGAGCAATGCATTTTATGGTAGCCACACTCCATACAACTCCCATACTCGACTTTAGCAAGGCTGCTGATGTCACTCACCCAGAAATACACCTCTGGGAAGGCCGCAGCCCAGTAACCTCCATAACATTTTCCATAACTGCATACTGCTGTAGAGTGATAAGGTAGCTAGGTAGGTGTTCTAACCCAAGATGTGCCAAGTGTGTGTGTCTCTCTGTCTCTGTCTGTGTAGAGAGCAATGCTTTTTTGTGTAGCCACATGAATTACAATGCCTATACTCGACTTTGACAAGGCTGCTGATGTCACCCACCAAGAAATATATCTCCGGGAAGATTGTAGCCCAGTAATCTTTGTAGCACATCCTGTAACTGCATACTGCTGTAGTGTGATAAGGCACATAGGTAGGTGTTCTAACCCCAGATGTGGCAAGTGTGTGTGTCTATCTGTCTCTGTCTGTGTAGAGAGCAATGCTTTTTTGTGTAGCCACATGAATTACAATGCCCATATTTGACTTTGGCAAGGCTGCTGATGTCACCCACTCAGAAATACACCTCCGGGAAGACTGTAGCCCAGTAATCTCCGTAATGTGTCCCGTAACTGCATACTACTGTAGAGTGATAAAGTAGCTAGGTAGGTGTTCTAACCCCAGACATGGCAAATGCGTGTGTGTGTGTCTGTCTGTGTACAGCAATGCATTTTTGTGTAGCCACACAAATTACAATGCCCATACTCGACTTCGGCAAGGCTGCTGGTGTCACCCACCCAGAAATACACCTCCAGGAAGAGTGTAGCCCAGTATTCTCTGTAGCACGTCCCATAACTGCGTACTGCTGTAGAGTGATGAGGTAGTTAGATAGGTGTTCTAACCCCAGATGTGGCAAGTGTATGTGTGTTAGTGTGTGTGTCTGTCTGTCTCTGTTTGTGTAGAGAGCAATGCATTTTTGTGTAGCCATACAAATTATAATGCCCATACTCGACTTTGGCAAGGCTGCTGATGTCACCCACCCAGAAATATACCTCCGGGAAGGTTGTTGCCCAGTATTCTCCATAGCACGTCCTGTAACTATGTACTGTTGTAGAGTGATGAAATAGCTAGGTAGGTGTTCTAACCCCAGACGTGACAAGTGTGTGTGTTAGTGTGTTCCTCTGTCTGTGTAGAGAGAAATGCATTTTGGTGTAGCCACACGAATTACAATGCCTATACTCAACTTTGGCAAGGCTGCTGATGTCACCCACCCAGAAATACACCTCCGGGAAGGTTGTATCCCAGTAATCTCCATGGCACATCCTGTAACTGCATACCACTGGAGTATGATTTAGAACTGTGGCAGGGTTGCATCCTCAACCATGGCAGTTCTGGATGTTTTGTGTGTGCCCATGTCTGTATACAGAGCATTATATGATAGTCACATGCAGTACATTCCACATGGTCCATTTTGGCAATCCAGCTGATGTCATTCATTGTGAAATACAGCTGTGGGGAAAGAGTTCCCTAGTAATCCCTGTGGTGTGTCCTATAACAGCTCCATACTGTAGTGTGGTATACACTTCTGTCAGGTGTTCTTTACCCACACATCTCGGTCGTGGATGTTTTGTGTGCATCTCACAGTCTGTGTTGGGAGCAATGCATTTTAGGGTAGTCACCCACAGTACATTTAAAATGGACTACTTTGGCAAACCTGCTGATGTCAGTCATTGTGGAATAGACCCTTGGGGAAGGAGTACATCAGTAATGCACGTGGCATGTACTATAACTGCGTACTGCTGAGGTGTAAAAAATTAGGTAGGGGTTCTACTCCTAGACATGACAGGTGTGCATGTGTGTGTGTGTTCATAGCCTGTGTAGAGGTTTTTGTGAGCCTGTGGAGTGGGTTTTGCATACATTTTATATGGCAGCCCTACTATATAGCACAATGTCCACCCTACAGGGATAACGGATGTGAAATAGCTGAGAGGCTGGAGTAAAAAGCCATAGCCATACATGTGACATCAAAGCCAGGCAATAACATTTAGCAACCCCAGTATTACCCAGAGCACACTCTCAACACATGTCATATATGCACACACATGCCTAGGCAACAGCCAATATGTGGGCAGTACACTGCATATTGGCCACTGATAGTAACCATGGAGTGATAGCAGTGGGCTACAGAGGGCATGCTCCCTGTCCATCTGTCCAATATGCTTGTACATGCTGACAGTTCACCTCCCTCATGTTCCCCAATGGACACCTGCACTACCTGTGGTGCCATCACATGTGTCCCGCAATGGACATACCATGCCTGACAACATGCCCTGTATGGACAGTTGCCACTGATACCAGGGAATGCTGTCAGCATGCCATCAATGTAGGTGCAGGTAAACCTGATTCCCATTACCGGTCCTTGCCACAGGGGGCAAGACTGGCACATATGATGGAAATCTGTGTGCACAACATGTGCCACATGCCCCAGGTACAGATCCACATTTCACTGTACATGCATGTGGGAGGTGTGCACATCCCAGACTCCGTCGATGTCATGGGGTAAGGAATACATACATGGCAAGCGATGCACAGCATGGGCCACACACAATAGTCACCCAGGTGACTGGATTGGGTATACAATACCCACCTGTGTGGGCAAGAGTAGAAACCACAGCCCTGGGACACAGTGCTAACCATTGTCATGTGGCCTGATGCCAAGGTATACCCATCGCCTACCCTTGTACAGCCTGCTGCCACAGTTGACCACCACACACCCGTGCAGACATGCACCCATGCATGTCAGTACTGACACCCTGTGTATTTGTCTGTGTGTTGTATGGTGCGTTTGTTCACAGCAACACTCACTACAACCCCCTTGCACATACAAAGGTATGCTGTCAGATGTCAGACACCTCCTCATACCCTTTGCCCATACCACCTCCGTATGACCCATGTGGTGCATGTTGTACCTGCATAGTGATGTGCTGTACACCTGGCCCTGCCAAGTGTGTCGATGTGTTTGTGTCTCTGTGAGAGTGTGGCTGTGTAGACGCTGGCACCTGTTCATGCTGACAGGCACATGTACATCACCTTCCGTATAGCTACCGTATCTCTGTTGCAGATGTCATGCACCATCACATATATGTTCTGAGGGCTCCATAACAGATAACACATGTGGTGCATCCAATAACTGCATCGAACTGTGGACGCAGTACATAGTTGTCAGGGGTTTGATACCCTCTACTGGTAGGTGTGCGACACCAACAAGCCATGCTTTTACTCCACCACCCTCCCTGACATGTCTTTGCCTCTGTCTCTCCCACTCCCTCTCTGGTGGATGTGGAGTCCTACACCAGCTTTGCTTAGGCAGCAGCATGTGTATTTTAAGTGATGCTCATGATCAGCTGATGGCCTCTGCAGGAATTGTAGCCTAGCTGATTGCATGTGTAACAGCTGTGGTAACAGTCCCATAGCCAATTGCATGGAAACATACTCTGATATCTAGGAACATCATGTGGGTGTTGGCCCTTGTCATTCACTGTGAGCAGGAACTACATCCATTGGTTGGCAACCAGTATCTGTGATGGATTGGGGATTTAACTTCTACAACATACACTGTGGAAGCAGGGCAACATACAGGAGGGGGATGCGCCTGACCCGACTACAGATTATAAGTGTTGCTATACTGCATGTGGTGTACTGTTGGTCTAACAATGTGTGTGTGGATCAGTCTCTCCTACATGGCTCCATACTTGCCACATCAGTTCCGTGTTTATGTAGAATCCCCATCTGCAGGGTCATCTGCAGACAGGGCAGTGTGTTGTGCCATTGGTTCCATGTGTTACCTATGGAGCATCTATCTGTGGACTGCAAACGGTAGTGTGAGGATTGTAGTCTGTAGATGGTGAAAGCTATGACAGTTACTGGTGTCTTATCCCTCATAGGACATATGTTGCCACAAACCCTGTCACAACAGTAAATGTATGAGGTTATCACATCAACATGTCATTAGTGGACCTGTATATGTGCTGCCAGCCACAACTCTACCAACCTGTGTACATATGTCGTGCATGATGCGGTGCGTATTTACCATACAACATAATTACTGTCATCATATCCACTGACATGCCAGTGAGATATCAGACTGCCCCACATATTATGTACCATAGGGGATATATGTGATGACATAACCTGGAAAGTCTGTGGATGTTTGTACAGTCCTATGTGTGTGTGGGCATCAGTGTTACAGACAGCAGGTAGCATTAACTTCTACAGGGGAACTGGCACACCAGGGCAGCTACATATGTGTAGGGGGTTCAGGAACTACAGACACAGTGTGAGTAGAGCCGTGTTATGCTTTGTATAGTACTGGTGTTACAGGGTATGTGTGTACATACTACTTTACCTTGGAATGCAGTCTGTCTGCATATCCCTCAACTGTGGGCCTGTCCTCTTGGTGGCCAGAGGTGTGCCTAACATGTGTTGTCAGTCCACCACACAGGTCTTGTATTTGATATCCCACTGGCAGTGTGTGTATGTGGAGTGCTATCAGTACATGACCTACATATCAAGCTTTGCACATATGACATGCTGTGGTGGGGTGTTCCATAGTGGGCTGTGAGTATATCACACTGCCATTGCTGCCATCAGTCCACGTCTGTTGCATCCCCCACACATATGGTGGGGCTGGAGCCATATATGTGTGGGCATTACCTACACAATACGTGCGTGCTCCTATGCACTACAGAGGTCAGTGTATGTAACAGTGGCATATGGCCCTGTATTCTTGAGTCTGGGGGGGCACCATAAATTACCTTGCCTGTTACATATGTGAGTGTATCAGGGGTGAGCTGCCATAAGGTATGTGGATGTAAAGTGGCGTATACTTCACCTATATGTTGATCAAATTGTTAATCGCTATGTAAATCCAATGTAACTACTGTCTGTATATTTTAATTGTGGAGCTTTTCTCCCCGAGCCTCCGCTGAAAATGGACTCACGTCCAGTCGGACACTCCCGGTCAGCAAATGTAAATAAATAAATATATTCCGTTACTGCAAGCCTACTGCCACCCACCAGACGGTCTGTTCTGTTTGTCAGTGTGCATGTGATGGTGTCAGTTATGCCTTGTTATGTCACAATTACAACCCATGTGGTCACATGATGTCCTTACCTCCCACTGCTTTCGTACAGAGTGTAGATAGCGGCTGCTGAATTATACACCTGCATTACACACTGTTGATCATTTGGTATCCTGTGGCCCAGTCAGTCCTCACTACTGTACAAATCTAAGGAGTTGGCCTGGACAGCGACGGTTGTGAACCTTTCTTGACTACTGCATTAGTATAAACATTTCACAGTTGCATTCCTCTGTTTATATGGCTGTCACTGTCTGAACAGCTATATGACATGGCATGTAGAACTGTCATGGTACACAAAGAAAGGTATTCCATTTCTGCATACCTGTGTGTGGTGTTTTCCCAATGACCTCTCTGTGGGAATATGTTGCAGGAGACAGACGTCATTTGTATGGGTGGCCCATACAGTGCCCGGTTGTTCAGGGATTAGCTGTAGGCATAGTGGCTGTTCCATATTGTGTGCACGCACCAACTACATATGTATCCTGCTGTACATATATCTATGTGTGTATGTGTAGTCACATGTATATCCATATATATGTATATATACATATATATATATATATATATATATATATATATATATATATATATATATATATATATGTGTGTGTATATGTACATATGTATGTATGTATCTGCATATCTGTGTCTGTGTATCTGTATCCTGGGGATGTTGCTGGCTATCACGATTTACATTATCTATGGGAGAGAGACTGTACTGCATGATATGTCAACAATACCAGCCTGACATCATACAGGTGGGATGTAGTACTCTTAACTTCCTTTGCCCATGTCGTGTCAGGTCCTGGTTATGGTATCTGCAACACTAGGTAGCGTATTGCGGGGCGGATGTGTATGGCTGTGGGTGGGGGATGCCTACATGTACATGACGTATAGTGTGTGGGACCTCTCAACCCCAATAACGGTGCATGTGGACATATGTGTGTTTATTATTCTGCCATTGCTTCCCTGTGGTCGCGTGGATTTCCTCCGGGTGCTCCGGTTTCCTCCCACATCCCAAAGACATGCTGTAGGTGGATTGGACACTCTAAATTGTCCCTATGTGTGAGTGTGTGCTTGTGTGTGCCTTCTGTGGAAGGTTGGGCGCTGGGCCGGCAACTCGACACCGTAAAACTCCACTGCCAATCATGAGCGGACAAGGTGATCCACTGTGGTGACCCCTAACTGGGAAAAGCCAAAAGAAGAAGAAGATTATTCTGCCATTGCTCTCTACAGACGTATGGCCATATGTACCTATATATATATATATATATATATATATATATATATATATCCGCTGACATATATATAACTATGTCCGTATATACCTACATAGATGTATATCTGCATACACATATGTAATGTGCTGTGTACATGTAGACATATACGTGTAGACACTTATATGTGTCGATTTAGCCATCAGCATGTATATATGTCCATATATAGTGATATATATATGTATATAGTGTTAGAAATCTGTATATATATATATATATATATATATATATATATATATATATATATATATATATACAGATACATTGTAGCAGTGTAGATAGTAATATATCTACAGACAGATACATCTAGATGATGGTGTACATTCTCTGTACAGTTGCATGACTGGACTGGTTGATATGCTTTGGTTATTGCCCTGACTTCCTACAGCTGTAGTGGCCTACTGTTAGATCATTGTGGCTGTGTTGTGGAGGGTCCTGGGGTCATGAACTGCATGTGCTGGATATTGCATTACACTGCATATCTGTTACAGCTGTGGTGGGGGGAACATAGCAGTCATCACCAGGTTTCCCTCATCTGAGCTCCCACCCCCATCAACCCTGCTTAAGGTCAGTTATTTTGTGGTGGGGGTCCTGGTTGTTATTCCTATCTGGTTCTGCAATTCACATTTCTATCCATATATCCATATGTATATCTACATTCATATGTAAATATATGTGGACATATCTATCCACCCATCTACATACCATTGATGTGAAAGGATGTATGTGTGAGTCTGACATTTATATGTACCTGTGTATCTCACTACATGTACAGATCTATGACTGTCCATATGTCCATGCATGAAAGGCTGACAATATTGGTCTGCCCCACATTCGTCTGGCTGATTGACGTGGATAATATCAGAAATGTGGTCAGTCAGGAATGCCGATATATTACAGTTGCAGACATCATGTTGTTCACATTATGTGTATTACAACAGATCACTGTTTAACTAGCAATGTTGTACATGTATATGTACAATATTTCACGTGTCCAGATATGTACCCCCACTTTTGTCACACTGTGTCCACAATGTTTGCAATAAGAGGTTGAGTGTTGTGCTATTAGTACAATTCCCCTTATGCAGATTGTCTGTGCTGCATGATATATCTGGGTATACATGGAATGTCTGTATATCCAACATGGTGTAGTGTTACTTCACTATGTTTGTGGTATGCAGGGTCCTGGGTTCAGGACATGCAGTGGCTGTCAATTATATTGCAGGGTTGAATAATGGAGGTGGGATGCAGGGTGATTAAGGCACTTGTAAGCAGTCGTGAGTGTGTTTGCGCGATGGTATGCGTCACCAACTGCAGGTAACAGCCAGTTACACCAGGTTAGCCCCGACATTGCTTACTTAGTGTATGCAGTGCTCACCGTCATGCAAACACAGACCTCCGGTTACATATGCCTACAGATAGTTTGCACCAGAGTTGCTGAGCCTTGGAACATAAACACACGTGCTAGTGCTGACATATGCTTACAACAGCTCATTGCTGCTTAACTTAACTACTGCTGTATCATTCTGATACCGACACCTCACATGTGCATTTCCTGCAGTAATCCTGTACACACACACACACATATATATATATATATATATATATATATATATATATATATATATATATGTATTATTTCGTGGCCGCAGTACTCCAGTTCATGTATATATGTAATTCCGTGGGTTATGCAACATACATATTACCCATAACATGGTCTGGCATGGAAAATGGTATGTCCCAGTACCTTCCCTGTTCCCCCCTCCTTTCCTGCTGACATCCAAGGGCCGGTCCCATTAGAATGGGTTCATCCAACCATGGCACGCCTTGGTCCATAATGTTGTACCCATCATCCCCCCCATTCCCCCTCCACATCAGTCATCCTTCCTACAGGTTCCAGCTTAATCTAACCACACCACTACACATTGCCCACTCTCCACTTATTGGGACCCGTCTTGTATGTTGTTTCAACCCATGGATCTTCAGGCTTCCCACACATGTAGTCCGCCTACATACGTCACAATCTGTGCTTACATTTTAGGCATGGTATGTTACCCTGAGGACTCTTTTTGGCAGACGTTTGGGGTTGTCCCGCTAGGGACAGACATGCGTTTGTTCAAGAGTAGACTTAGTGGGGGTGACACTGTGTCTCCCACTGGTAGTATCCTGCCAGTAGTCTGGGAGCCAGTGCTGTGCTACGCTTAGCAGTGCATATTATTAGATTTGCATGATAACTGCCTTTTGGCATTGATTTCCCCTTTGCCACTTGTTATATATGTGTCATGTATCCTCGACACATGTACGGACACTGTCCGGGTTCCTGGGAACTTCTACATTTTATTACATTAACACCTCACATCTGGACTTAACTGCTGTACTCCAATTCACATATGTATGCTCTGTAGTCAGTTATGGCACATATGACTGCATACAGATGCGTTTCACAGGTTCATTTTGGTTAAACTATGGTGAGGACATGTTTACTACTACCCCATTCTTCTGTATGTCTGTCATTGCTTGCTGGCTAGCTACTGGGACTATGGTCTATGGGGTCCTGGGTTCGTGACATACATGGCTGTTTATTCTGTTGCCAGCTTGACAAAGGCCCGTTGGATACAGAGTGATTACGGCACTCTAAAGCAGTCATACAGCTGTAAACATGCTTACTAGTGCGTATATACTCCTACTATTACCTATTTGTGCTTACACCTGCTTACTAGTGCCTCATTCTGTCTGACACGGATACATCACATGTGCATTATCTGTGATACTCCAGTTCATATACATATCAGCTATTCATTGGGCTTTGCAACTAAAATATTGGTTATAACGTGCTTTGGCATGTAAAATAGACTGTGCTACAATGGGACCCAAACCAGGAACACCTGTTCATCGGCCGGATGCTCTAACCACTAGACTATTGCTGTTCTGCTTCATTTGCATATTCCTAGCATAACATATGACCCATGTTTTCTTCCCGCGGCCCCCAAGCTCAATGTACACAACATCCATTCATTCTCCAGTTGCTAGGCCAGCCATACCACACCTCCACACATTTCCCTCCCTGCATGTGTTGGTGCTCCTCCATTATACTGTCTCAACCCAAGCTTCTGAATGGCTCTGCAACTGTTTAGTCCATGTACATTCGAGCCTTCCCTTGATCCTCCTCTGATACTGGTGGAAACATCTATGTGACCCAGAAAGTTTGGTTCGTCCCGCCAGGGACGGACTTGTTGTTGTGTCATGAGTAGACTTTGCTGGTCTACACTGTTTCTCCCACTGGTAGCATCCTGCCAGGGGTTTGAGGGCAGTGGTTTGCTCACACACCAGTTCAGCCTCAACTCCTGGTTCCACTGATCCAACGCCCCAGGTGTGACATTCTATGCATGAAGCACGCCCACATGCCCCCACGGCATGCACCATTTTTAATACCTCTCTTCAGTATTGTGCAAGACTACTGTTCTCACAGTATGTGTGGACAGGCACTGTTCATTGATACACATAGACTGCTCGGAGTACTGTGACTAAGCACTGTGCACACGTTTGCTGGTATTATTCTTAATACTTATATACATTTCCTACACCGTTGAATGACTGTGCTGGATGATATGTTTGTGATAGCAGCTGAATGTGGGTCTGCCATGCCTTTCTGGTAACTCATGTAGACTATAGTGTGCAGGATGGGGGGGGTTGGAACCTAGGAGTGCTGATTATTTTGTTCCTGGGCACCATGAGAGCTGTTGGCTACAAAGTGCCTAAGGCATTCTGAAGGAAGTGTAGGCGGGTATGCGCTGGTATGCATGAGGCTCAGCCTTGCTGACCTCTGGTTACGATGTCTTACACTGGGTAGCCTTTGCATTGCTTAACCGGTGTGGGCATTGCTTACCACCACCAAAACAGGAGTAACCATGCCTGCTGCTGCATACCCCTCCACTAATTCATGTATTTAGTTCACATTTGTTGTCCGAGACGATCCGACTGGATGCTTCCCCATTGTCAGTGGTTGCCCGGGTAGTGGAGCATATCTCCCAACTGTAGAGATTTTCACAGAAAGTCCAGAATTTTGCCTTATATTTTTGGTCCATTTTTCATAACATTGTGGCTTTCTGGCAAATAGTAGCAAATCATTCAAGATTGAAGTTAGGAAATAACATACATTTGAGCTTTAGACTTTATACCCTTCAGAAACTGCATGCTAATGAAAAACCTGTTATTCTATCAACTTTCTAAGTTTGTAAGAGCAATATTTAACTGCTGTCCCTATTTGTGCACATTTTTTCATGGCTTTGTCCAGATTTCTTATTCTAAGAGGTTGGGTGGTATGGAGTGGAGCTCCACAGTAAACCCCAGCTACACATTGCACATACTACAGAGGTGTACACATTAATAGAAAGTAACAGACTTACCATAGCTACATACCACTTTTTGCATACTTAGTTCACATTAACATGTCAGTATTATACATGCTTAGGTTTGGTTTACATGTCAGGTATGACTGTTGCCAGAGGTCAGTTTAAGGTGAAGTGGGATTCCATTTTAACAGTTCTGGATAGGTTACAGTCAGGTATTCGGGTTAGGTTTGGTTATGCCATACCTGTGTGGTAGAGTAGAGGAGAATAGTGAAGGGGTAGGTAGGTAGGTAGAGGGGGGGACATTGTAACTGTATAGTAGGACGTTGGAATGATTGGTGGGGGAGCAATAGGGAAGGTTTGCAGGATGTTGGGAGTTGTATGCGAGGCAGGAAAGGAAGTCTCAGTTTCACTAGTTGGTGTAGGGGTATAGTCCATTAGTTGGGGGGGGCTTTGCCAGGAGGTGAGCACGTGTTGATCCAAGTGTGCTTGAGGTGTTCCTTCCTGTGTTATTTACATGTGTCGTGTGGGACAGCTGAGGTAATACTCGTGGGTAGGGGGTTCCAGATTCTGAAAATATAGTTGGGGAAGAGGTTGTCACCTACTTGTGACTGTGAACATTAATAGTAATGAAACAGGGGGTCGATAGGTACGTGGTGTTAATGGAGCACACAGAGGGGCAGATAGTAGTGGCAATGTCCAGGGATGTCCAGGAAGGCTGACGGGAAGGTCTACAGCTGGCCATGTCTTCTCCAGCAACAGCTGTGTATGTACACTGAATTTGAGGGTAGGTGTGGACAATCACACCCCTGGGTGGGGGTGTGGACAGCCATAATACCTTGTGATGCTGATTAGTTTGGCTTACTTGCCTACAGTGGGGTGTTATGACCATGTGTTCTTTGGTGTTATTTCATGGGATTTTCAGCAGCACATCTGGTTATACCATACTTTGCCATGTAAAATAGACTTTGCTGCAGTGGGACTCGTACCGGGCATGGTTGCTTGTTGGGCAGCGGCTCTGCCCAATGCACACCATTGCTTACATCCCTGGGGCGGTCCGAATAGAACCGGTCCAGCCAACACCTGCACGCCTAGGCCCATAATTACATACCCATGGTTCCCCACCCCGCACCTCCTCTACAGCACTCATCCATACTCTGGGTGCAGGTCGGGTCTAAACACACCACTACATACTGCCCACTCTCCACTTCATGGGACCCATCTCGTACATTGTCTTGACCCATGGGTCATCAGGCTTCCACACCCTTGTATTCCGGGTACATGCACGCCCTGCCTTGAAAAGTCATTGCACGGGCAGCCTCTGATTATAAGACAATTTTTGGGGTGTCCCACAAGGGACGCTCCTGTCTCTGTCCCAAGATTAGATTAAGTGGGTCCACTGTGTTCCCCCCCTCTGGTTGTATCCTGTCTGTGGTTTGGGGAGCATTGGATTGTTTACATTGTTTGTGTGTTTGTTTGTATGTTTCCCTTGTCTGGCTGCGGGAGGGTAGCTGCTACCTGTTATACGTTTGTTGATTGGGCCCCTCACCCCCATTAGCACGGCCGGTGAACATATGTAATTCTTACGTGCTGGATCATATCATAGCTATATATCTGTGTATATATACACACACATATATATATATATATATATATATATATATATATATATATATATATATATACATACACACACACATATATATATATATATATATAGACATGTGGATGTATGGGTGTCTGCATCTGTACATATCTATATGTGGGTATTTACATATATATGTCTGTCTATGTATGTATACATTTGTACTACTGAGATGGAGCAGTATATATCTATTTAGTTATGGGTATATCTACACACACACATACCTCTACATATTTAGCTACATAACCTGTAATGTTGACTGGTATTGCTGGATACTGTGTTTCGTGTGCATACCAACCAACCTTGTGTGCCACGTATGCTTTGCGATACCTACAACTAAATCTGTTAGTGTACACAGAGTCACATGTGTAAGCTGTTGTTAGTACCAGAAATACATTTGTCCCATGTGGGACAACCTGAACATTGGGTATTCAACTTTCATCTACACCCAGAGTTACATAGGTACCCATAGCTATGTGCATGTCTACAGCGTGTGCCATACCTAGGATACTTGGGTCGGGACAACACATGGGATGGGTCCTGGGGGAGGGGAGTGGAGGAGGGGCAATGTGTGGTGGTGTGGTAGCTACAGGCCGGTAAGCAGGGTAGGGATGGTGGTTGCATGTGTACAGTGGGTGGGGGGAAGCGGAACTGTGGGTAATAAATGGATGGGTCGGGGATGGCCTGGGTTGGATGGGCCTGTACTGCTCAGCCAGCCTAGTGGGTGGGGGAGAGGGGTATGTGATGTCAACTAGTGTAACATAATAGAGGACTAATTTACATCCCTATTTCAATGACATACATACAATACAATGAGCTTGGTAGGGTATTGCAGGGTGGATGTGTTTGGCTGGGTGGGGGGTGTGCCAATTCGTACGTGACGTATATTGTTTGGGGCCTCTCAAGCCCATTCACGTTGCATGTGGACATATATGTTTCTGTTCATCTACCATTGCTATCTACAGATGTCCGGCCATATATATCCCTGTGGGTATATATATTTGCTTACATATTTCTAACTATATCTGTATATACCTATGGAGACATATATCTGTGTACATATATGTAACTTGCTGTGTACATGTGGACATATAGCTGTTGACATATATATCTGTAGTTGTCGGCATTTGCATGTATATCTGTTCATATAATTGTATATATATGTTTATATCTCTGAATATTTCTACATATATGTATATATATGTGACTACATCTATAGATATGTTGTATCCCTTTAGATAGTAATATATTTGCACACACACATCCATCTCGCTGTAGGTATACATTCTCTGTGCTGTTGCATGACTGGGCTGGGGTTATGTTTCTGATAACATACAATTTCTGCATATCTGGCATGGCTTAGTGGTAAATCATTTTGTATATGGTGTGCATGGTCCTGGGTTCTGGACTTGCAAAAGCTGTTTGTTTTGTTGCTGGGCAGAACACCGGCCATTGGATACGGTGTGCTTAGACACTTTATAGCAGTTGACAGCGGGTTTGCGTGGAGGTAAGCACTGCTAACTTCCGGTCATAGTGTGGTCCACCCAGTTAGCTTCTCCTTTGCTTATTCTGTGTCGGCAGTGCTTAACCCCCTGCAAACACACTGGCACATGCTTACTAGTGCTTACATATGCTTACTACTATTTATCTGTGCTTATGCCTGCTTACTGCTGCCTTATTCATTATGATACTGACTCTTCACATGTGCATTTCCTGCAATACTCCTGTTCATAAAAATGTGTGTTACTTAGTGGGTTTTGCATTACAGATTTTGCTTCTACCATGCTTTGCCGTGTAAAATAGACTGTGCTGCTCTGGAACTCGAACTGGGAATGCCTGCTTGTTAGGCGAACGCTCTGCCCACTACATTATTGCTGACATACTTCATTTGCATATATCGTCCTTGTTATCCTCTTCAGCCTTTTGGCTGCTTTCACCATGGCTATGCATTGGACACACCTGTGCACCTACAGTTAGCTGTAGTCAAAGCTTTAGACAACAATATGGGGGTTTCTTCTTTTCATCTTTATGTCCTGTTGCTGTTGTACGCATGGGGGACTGTTGGTGGGGACATGTGGACACCTATGAGGGGTATTGCTCATTTATTTCCACTTTCTGCTGTTCAACATTGTAAGGGCTTGTTTATTCTGTGGGCTCTGCTCTCAAGACACGCCCCCTGCACACGTACATGCTCCTTGTAGCCTGGGGTCTTGGGCAGAGCGCCTTCATTACTATGCATGGCACGCTGCCGTCCCACTCCTATGTGGCCGCTTCCATGCAGGACTAGACTAGACTAGTCCTACATGGAAGATTAGTAAATCCGGGGGTATCACTGTCACACCCTGATTAAGGCACAGTGGCAACTAGTTCTATCGAGACAAAAGCTACATATAAATATTTTACATCTCAAAATAAGTTTTTGTCTAGTACTGTGTAGATGCATTATTTTAAAAAATATAAAAATGGTTGCCAGGGCAGAGGGACTGCACACGTTATTGCAATAATTGAAAATAGAGATCTTTAATATCCCGAAGTCAATCTAAAAATAATTTTGAGTTCTTATTTTACTCCATCTTCTAGCACTTTCTCAGTGCTTACTACTTAGCAGTAGAATTCCCTTCTTGCCCAAATAAGTGTCAAAGCACTGACTCTCTTTTGAAAGAAATCAGCTTTTACAAGGGTAGATGCCCTATTTTGTTGCACGGAATCTAGAGTCAGTTAACATTCAGGTGTTGTGCATAAAGTCTGCACAGCAGGAGGATAATGTTGCACACTTATTTAAGTGATATTTCATCCTCAGACAAATTCCTCCCTGAAAACAAATGCCTCCCATTAGGTCCCCAGTCTCCAGTCGAGATGCACAAATAGGATCTTTTCCCCTAAGATCCACCCACCCCCCATGAGAGGTAAGTAGGCAAAAGCTTTATTGCTGTTCTCCCTCAGCAGATGGGTCCTTCAATGGCATAGATGCTAGTCAAGCCTGGATTACCAGTGGCACAGACAGAGATGTCATGTCTCTCTGCCTGCAAGGTATCTAATGCTGATGCTTTATTTATTGGCTGAAGATGTTATAAGTCATCCATTTGTGAGCTCAAACTCTAGTGTAAGTCTCAACTGGGAAAATGTACTTTTTTACCAGTTAATAAGTCTGTGACTAATTCTGTGTATCTGAATTATTTTCACTTAATGATAGTTCTTAGGATACAGAAAATATAAATGTCAGCAGAATAATGCAGGTAAGAACATACATATACAGCTGTGTTAAAAGAATAAGAGAAAAAAAACTGTTTATTGACAAATTAAAAACTTACAGAAGTATTAGGGCCAGTTTCATCAACCCCTGTGCTGAAAAATAACTTGATATGTGTGTCTCCTTTCCCAAAATAACACATTTCAGTTCAGCATAGCTTAGTTTTTAAATGGTAGTCTGTTTACCAGTCCACTAGTGTAGTGTTTGGAATTCAGTTTATCATGCTAGTGATTGTTGTTCCAAGATAGATTCAGGATGTCAGAGAACCATGGTGGGACAAACATAATGCTCACTGGCTGACATAATTCATGGCAGGAGTTTACTGGTGATTGCTTTAGCACAGGTCACACCCTTAGCAGAAGCGTGTGTGTGTGTGCGCGCGTGTGTGTGCGCACGCGCGCGCGTGTGTGTGTGTGTGTGTGTGTGTGTGTGTGTGCGTGTGTGCGCGCATGTGTGCGTGTGTGCGCGCATGTGTGCGTGTGTGCGTGCGTGTGTGTGCGTGTGTGTGTGCGTGCATGCGTGCGTGTGTGTGCGTGTGTGTGCGTGCGTGCGTGCGTGTGTGTATGTGTGTGTGTGTGCTTGCAGGTATGTTAAAATGGGTAAAAATTCCCAGCCACAGTTTCAGTACTGCACTGAATACTTCTCCCTCCCCCATCCCCACGATTCAGAGGTCAGTCAGTAGTGCCATGCCCTCACTCGAAGCCCCAGTTCTGTGTACAAGCTAGAACGCATGCTGTATGAAAATGGGCATGTTAGGAAACCATTTTCCGGATACAAGCATTGGTCAGACATGTAGGCAGCAAAAAACAATAACAATTGTTAAAAGTTAAAACACATTACAACTGTAGTTTCACTGAGTAGGGGTCCCCAAAGTTCAGGTATGCCTAAAGTTTACTTCTAATGACACACTGTAGCATATGAAAGGTGCAGCTGAACCAGACTGCATTGTGATCGGGTTTTAATAGAAATACATTTAAAAAGCAGTTTGCTCTTTACCACAAACAGTACGAAAACACATTTAGTGCAGAACATACACAAATATGCATAAAGCAGCTTTAAAACATTTCAGTCCAGGTAGTTTTCAAAATTAAAAAGAAATCTTGTCGCATCTACCATTTTCCTTAGCGTTTTTTCATATTTCGTTTTTTCTTTCTTGTTGCGTTTAAGTCAGTCTTTACATTCACATTTTTCACAGTTTGCTCACTCATTTTAAGCTGTAGATTTTAAACTGACACAGACGTAGAACAAATCTCCCTTTCATTTCACGAATGCATCCATTTGCTTCAGTGTCTCTGTCTCCAGAATTACATTCCTACTTCTGTTATTTGTAATCATCTCCAGGTCTGTGCTCTCTGCTGTAGCGTAGCAGTATCGAACCCTTGCAGGTCTGTCTGACATTTCAGATGCCCATTGTGAATAATGAGCCTGAGCTGCTGATTTTCTGAAATCTGTTTGCAGCAGCAACAGCTATAAAGTTTTTCTGAAAGAAAAAAAAGTAATTTATTCTTGTGAGCCGTACTGGCAATCAACATTATGATATATGTTTATAAAGATTTGCATGTTTTCAGACTTCACCCCATTTCAGAGAAATCTTATTCCAGTTTTCCTAAGCTCTGCTAAAATATACACACCAGGAAAAGTAATATATCAGGAAAATAATAAACATGTGTGTACATGGGTCCCTATCAAATTATCAAAGTTTCAAAACATCGGAAGTCATATGGTTGGGACCATATTATTGAAGTTTTGAAATTTCAAATGTTTTGAATGGAGATCGTGGTACAGCACGGAATAGGACATTTACCTTTTTCCGCAATGTAATGCGATCTTGGCGTTGGTATATTTAATTAACAGGAGGTGTGGTGGCACAGCAACCCACATGGGGTGCAGGGGAGCTTGCCCCCCTGCAAAAGCATTAAAAATATCTATTTTTTGTTTTTTATTTTTTTTTTAATGTTTGAAGATCTGAAACTTCAATCATATGGTCTCGGCCATATGAATTTCGAAGTTTTGGAACTTTGATAATCTGACATAGGTCCATGGATGGGTCCCTATCAGATTATCAACATTTCAAAACTTCAAAAGTCATATGGTCCCGACCATATGATCGAAGTTTTGAAACTTGAATGTTTTGAATGGAGATCGCAGTACAGCGCAGAACAGGAAATTTACCCTTTTCCACAATGTAATGCAATCTTGGAGTTGGTATATTAAATTGGTATATTAAATTAGCAGAGGGCGTGGGGGCACAGCCACCCACGGGGGATGTACAGGGGCTTGCCCCCTACATAAATAGAATTTTTTTGTTTTTTTTATTTTTTTTTTATTTATTTTTAATGTTCAAAGTTATGAAACTTTGATCATATGGTCTCGACCATATGAATTTCAAAGTTTAGAAACTTCAATAATCTGACATAGGTCCATGGACACATATGCACACACACACACACACACACACACACACACACACACACACACACACACACACACACACACACACACACACACACACAGCATCCATGTTATTTGTAACATAATTTTACAATGATAAATAATTACCATTCTATTTCTGAAACATAAAATCTATGCATACTTTACTTACAAGTTTTGAAATATAAGCAACCCAAAACTCATTTTTTGAAGACTCTTATCCTAATAATGCCACCCCTTATATTTAACATATAATACACAATAGCTTATTAATTATATCTCATGGCACTTTTTCATAGAATAGCAACTAAAAGCAAAAAATAATATCTTTTGTTAGTGAATATTTCAGAAAGGTAGGCAAATAATTGTTGTGCCCATAAAATTAATGAAAAAGCAAGCAAATTGGGAGGTATATAAATAACTGAACATTTAGAATAGTGATCTTTTTTTATGCTGGCAGAAGTGATCGAAACTCATTTGATCACTTCTGTTGGCATTAAATCCATGCAAGATCATGAACAGTGGGGATCAGGGAATGTTCCCATTCCCAACTGGACTGATCTTGGAGTTGGTTTATTTAATTAGCAGAGGCATGGGGTGCAGTGGGGCTTTCCCCCCTGCAAAAAACATGCTATGCATTTGTGGTCTTTAATTTTCGATCATTTGCAGTTTGAAAAGGTGATTTCTTGATATTGTGCATGATATCCAGTAAATTATGAGTCCAGAGAAGTCTATGTAAATATGTGTAAAACAATTCTCTGAATTTTAGTTAGTGCATCAAAACCAAACAGTGCAATCTTGGGTTAAAAGTAAACAGAGAATGATGCTACTCGCATATTATACAAATGTATACAAAGAAAGAATTTGCTGAGTATATTTCTTAATGCATCTTAAAGATAAATAATGGTGCCTTCTATAGAAGCTTCCACTATGAAGGGCTGGAAGCAAATCCACTGAGGACTGGAATCCCCAAACTGAATTTGCTGTAGAAAAACATGCCAAAAAACATTTTTTTAAGTGATTTTTGCAAGATTGCAAGCCCTGCTTAACTCCCACCACACAGACTACCGAAACATATATAAACAAATTCTACAGTCACAGTAACTAGAAGAGGGAAATTCCCCCCAAAAGGGCATCACTACCAGCACAACACACCAACGGTGATTTCCTGTGGAGGAACTCTGCTCATCAACGGGTTGAGCTTCCGCAGTGGAATCTCAAGCATTCAAACTTCGTCCACCAGTAGGCTACCCGCCATAGAAAAGCCTTGACTCTTAGTATCCTACATGAGAAAACTTAAAACCTGCTTCTTCTGTATACTGTATGTGTGGAAACAACAAAAAGCAATATTGGATAAAATCATAATGCAGGCAGTATTACAGAAAATGTCATTATTGTTTTAGCATTATTGTATGGTAACTTAATTCTCTACAAAAATAAATTCACTAGAAAAGAACTGCACTTTTGCAAAGTAAAAATATAAAAAAAGTACATTACCCTATTGTACGCATAAAGTGCCCTGATTACACTCTAGTATCATTTAAATTAAATGCTGGTTCAATATTACTCTAGCATGAGACACAACAATGCTTAGAGAGGTGCTGACCAGTAAACAGCAACGGCACGTTCTGCCTGCTGTCTGCTAAAATGCTCACAAAATTCTGAATGAAACTGCTTCCCTTACACAGGGATGCATAAGGATGCTAACCACTTTCCTAGTGTTTTAATGGCTTTTAAAGCTGGAACAATACATTACTTTTTTTTTTTGTTGTTTGGTTGGTTGTTTTTTTAATCTTACTTTTTACTAACTAGTCGTACATGGAACAAATAAATGTCCATGTACTACAAAGAATTAAGACCAGATCTCCAATCACAATGAACTATTATGCTTTACCGACATGATGCCAAGATTCACCTGTTGATCTTCGCTCTCAAGGTGAATTTCTTGTCATCCATGTCTCAGAAGTATAATGTTTATGTTACAGTCAGAAACTTGAATTGCTGTTGTTACTTACAGTCAGAAACTGTAATCCTCTCTATCAACCATCACTAAAATCAGCAAGACTTTGCAAAGCACTTTGAAGAGTACAATTGTGAAAGACATTTCTAGATGAAGATTTTGGACACAACTCTTTTAGTCATTACCTGCTTCATCACAGCATATCTGTTCACAACCAAGCATACAAACTGAAATTCACATAAACTGTTGGCTAAGTGTTTTCTGTATGGAGATTTATCCCATATGTCCATCTTGCAGGGGACCCCATGCAAAAACTTTAAGGTAGCTGTAATTCAGGTAAAGTTAAATAGTAACCTCTGCGCAAAGTCTGTAGGCAATCAGGCTACAGTGAAGCAGTCTGCAACCATATCTATGACTCCCAAAGTTTATCGCGAAGCTTGAGGTGCCACTGGGGAGCCATGTTTATCGGTGTTTCCCTTTAAGTTTATTCTTTTTTTCTCACATAGACCCTCAGCCTGGCGTGGATTAAAACATACTTCTGTGTAGGTACCATAAACATAAACACACTAGGCAATTAGCTGAGACAAAAACATCATTTTATTTACTTTTCATGATGTCTAAAGACAGACAGACAAATGGACCGAAAAGTATAAGAATTGCAGGTCAGTTGGTACCAACTTATTAAGAATTATGTGTCAGTTAGTACAAACAACTTTGCTCTTTTTTTAATCAACAGAAGACCATATAGTCAAAAATCTAGTTATAAGTAATGAAAAGATTAAACTCCTAGGAGGTGAAACATCAATTCAAGGTACTCTCGTTTGAGTGTAGCATGATTTAATACGGTCACCAAGCCAGCGGGCAAACCATATTCCTTTGCTAAATGCTTCCCTTTAAGAGGCTGTGTTGATAACTTAATTCAGAGCAAACTGCACTATGAATAGTATTCATGCACGCACACACACACACACACGCATATGCACATGTGCACATATACACACACGTGCACACACACACACACACACACACACACACACACACACACACACACAAGCATATGCACACGTGCACATATACACACACGCACACACACACACACACACACACACACACACATACACACATACACACACATACACACATACACACACACACACACACACACACACACACACACACACACACACACACTCACACACATGCACAATATGTTATATAATCTCCTACCTTCCACAGTCGCTTCATCATATATTTCCTCAGCTGGATCTGAGACAATAGCAGAACATTGTTGTTTCTGGCAGTTTCAACGATGTTTTTCAGCCAGGGATGCCGAAGACATTGTGCAGCACTTAGACGGCCACTGTTTGAAAAATCAAAAAAAGAAATCAGCTGCAAGAAAAAGGCATGGGATCTATCCTGTATAATATACTAGTCTCCATAAATGCAGTTGAAAATTGATATCAAGGGAATAGTGAACGCTGTCCTCATTCACACATATCTTTTTCTGTTTAAGACAAGCAATAAATTAGGTGTCTATACTTTTGTATAAGGCAGCCATTGGAAGAGTACTGACAGCCACACAATGTAAAACGTCATGCTTTAATTATTAATATTGTCTAATGCATTATAAATATGCATTCATTGAGGGAAGCAATCAATAAAAGTAGGCTCCTGAGAAATGTCAGCAACTGCACATCAGCTCTCAACCTCTTAGCACAAAAAATCTGGACAAAGCCAAAAATAATGAGGGTTCAACGCCCAAAAATAGGGACAAATGGTAAATATTTCTCTTTGAAACTTAGAAAGTCTTATTGTGTTAGCATATATTTTCTGAATGTTATGAAGTCTGAAATTAAAATGTCTGTCATTATTTAGTCACTTCAGTCTTAGTGATTTGCCAGAAAACCACAAATTTTGGCAGGATCAGACTAAAAATATGAGGCATAAATCTGGACAGTTGAGAGATATTCTTCACATTTTAGGCCCTGAATGCTATACCACAACACCCAATCCCACTGAACTAGCATTAACAGCAGAAGGATTTTTTTTTCACAGTCATAGAATATTATAATTAAAATGTCATTGCACATCTAGATGTCCTGAGGGTGCTTGGTCAAAACATGCCCCTCCCCCACTGGTTTCTGTAGATTTCTGCTATTTAGGGAGACAGTCACACAACAGAGAGGTCAAATGAGAGGGTGATCTCTCTCCTTCATTGGGGGAGGACAGAGGTAGTAAAGAATCTCTAGAAATCTCTGAGCATCGTCGCCATATTCAGGGAAGAATCATGACATACAGGAAGATGCAAAGGTAGAATGATGGGAAGTGCGCCTTGGATTAGTGAGATACGCCCCAGCTGTTCAGAGCCATTGCACCCCACAAAGGGGCAATACAGGAAACCTCATGAAAGGGTGCTTGGGGGACAAAGAGAAGAGCAGAATGTTTTTACTCTATTATGGCAGTTTATCACGACATTTCACAAAACTCCCTAACTATGAGCAGATAACTGCCAATACTTATCTCTTCTCATTAAAAGAAATGTGACAAGATACATTGCAGGGTTTCAGGGGCAAGACATATTCTATAAAAGGTATGAATCCTTGTTGAAACAGACCTCAACTTGACTTTATAAAAAGTCATGGATGTGGCCATATTGCCCAGGGGAAACCAAGGATGATTTTCAGATGTTGCTTTTCATCTCCTGTGATGAAAAAAGGATTTAATGATGAGAAGAATGCATAAGGATATGCAAAAGAATTTCCGCATAAAAGTAATAGTGAGCACATGGATGACTCAGGCTGAATGGCAGAAACAAGAAAGATAAAATGTTAATGATGTATTGAAATAAAGGCATTTTTGTTGTGATTTCTTGGGTATGTTTTCTGCTTTTCAGAGATGAGAAAGATAACATACTCTGATACTGTGATGTCTACAGCATTTAAATTATTTTCAAAGCAAATCATGCATATGCAGTAAAAAAAAATTTGTAGTTTTGATTTGCAGTCTGTAAGTCATCTAAAATACCATAATTCAGAAAATCATATGGCTAAAGTAGAGTTCTGGATGATAAGCTTAAACTTTAAAAGAAAAAAGATAATAAAGTGCAAATGCGACATCCTTCTCAGCTCCTCCTTCTACAGATTGGCTCTGTCTTCACGTTACTGAAGTAGTCACATCAACAATCCCAGCAACAACTCCTGAGGACAGTAATTCTAGAATATATGTAAGGCAGATTGTGTTTTGGATGGAAGAAAAAAATGTCTGTTAAATAGGATATGTCTTATCAAGGAGGGAGGGAAATGGGAAGAAGAGGTAGGCCAAGTATTTTTATATATATATATATATATATAAATATATATATATATATATATATATATATATATATATATATATATATATATATATATATATATATATATATATATATGCCATTGAAATTGATTTTTCTATGTTTCAAATACTGGGGCTCAGTACCATGTATGGCTCATCTGGTATACTCCTTCAACCCAAAGTTGATGACCAAAATAAAAACAAAATGTCTTCAGTCCTGCTGTAGCACTGACATTCATTCATTCATAAAGACATGATATCTTCACAGCTTCACAAACATATGCCAATACTACACTTCCACCCTATCAGTGTCTAACAATCATCTCCCTGACAGCTTGCGCCCAGGTCAGCTGACTGTTTTGCCCCACCTTATTCGCAGCTAGGGAGGAAGGATATCAAAGACAAGACATCTAGACTGGTGAGTTTGAAATAATAAGATCAAGTAGACAGTTGTTCATTGTGAAGTTTGGCTTTAGTAGGAAATTTTATTGTTTGGAAAAGGTTTGGTCAGGACGGAAGGCAATCACTAATTTCATGTCCTTGTAGACCTAAAAGGTTGATTTTAAAATCCCTGAAAATGATATAGAGGATCGTGAGTGGGTTGATGATCATAACCTTGCTTATTATGTGTTCAAGACACGGTGCCAAGAAATTCACCACAAGAGGTTATGATCGGAGACCAGATCATAATTCTTTGCAGTGCATGGAGCTTTGTCTGCTTTATGTACTATTAGTTACAGAAGTAAAAAAAAAATCAGTGCAAAGTGTTTTGCAGGTTTTCAAAGCAGTGCTGCAAGAAATACATGTATAGCATGTTATCTTATGTAAAGACGTAAAAAAGTCAGGGAGAGACTACTGTCACAGACAGGAGGCAAAAAGAAAGCTGTTTTTAGGTCTGCTACTGCCCCTTTCTGTCCAATACTGTCAGATTTTATTACTTAATATGATACCTGATCTGAACAACTGAATCAGGGATGCTTTGCAATTGTTAAGATTACAGAAGTGATTAACTGATTTGTCTTTTTCCCAATATCAGAGTGTAATGACCATGCTCCATGCACTACATTGTTTTTATTTGGGTCTATATTACTTGCACGAATGCTCAGAATGTTGAATACGTATTTATCGACACCTATTGAGCAAACACTGCAATTAGCAAATGTTCACTTGTTTGAATATCATAATATCGAAATGTTTTGGTTGGCCAACACCATTCCCTTACTGTCGCTGATAGAAATCAGTTTTATGAGATCACGGTACAGTGAAGATCAGAAAATTTGCCCTTTCTTCACTGTAGTCCAATCTCGGAGTTGGTATATATATTTAGGGGGTGGGAGGGCACAGCCCCCCCCCCCACAAAACTGATTTCTATCAACGGTAATTTTGATGTGCTATACATAGCCTTGTAGTTACATCTCCTGCTTATCTGTGTGTGCTGGCCAACTATGATTCTTCAACATTCACATTTTCGAAATTTAAAGATTTCGTTCAACACAGAGTTCGCTCAATAGATATCCACTAAGATGTGTTCGACATTCTGAGGGTTTGTGCTTATAGTATAGACCCTTTTTATATGACTGGGAGGTCAGTAGTAATTGGTGTAGTAGATGTGTAAATTTGTGAAGGATTCCGGCATCAGGAAGGTAGGCAATGGTAAGTCAGTAGTTTGTGGAGGTTGACAGGTTGACAGGATATGTGCAGTAAACCAGCTGGAGTCACTGGCAGAGGTAACTTAAGTTACTATGTCAATGTGTAAACGTCCTCCCTCCAATTCTTCTGTCATGCTGTATTTAAATATGTACACATACATGTAACCACGGAAGTAGTATGAAGATGCTCAAGGAGCCGCCTTCTCTAACACTGAGCAGTGGATGCTCGACAACCATCTAGCCCTTAATGCAACCAAAACGAAACTGATGTTATTCAATGCATCCAAAACCTCTTCCCTAGACAAACAATCCTCCATAATTACCAGCAATAACAGTACCCCCCTAGAACTAATCTCTGACACAAAATTACTAGGAATTATCAGTAATCCAAATAATTCTCCACAGTTCCAATTGTAATAAATCCAATACGCAGTTCGAATGACAATAAAACACTCAATATTTATTAAAACAAAAAACAACTGGTAAGCATTTTCATTCACAAAGAACTTCTTCAGACCTGAGGTTGTGTTTTGATTTAATAAATATTGAGTAGGAATTATCATTGACAATCAACTAAAATTAGGTATGCTTTACCACCACAGTCGCTTTATCTCTCCCACCACCAGGATTACATTAGCTAATACATACCTCATCCCATCCCTTTTATATGGTGCTTCTATCCTAACCAGCCTACAATCTTCCCTCAAAACAAAACTCTCATCTTGTTATAACAAAATATCCAAATTTGCGGCAGGCCATAGAGCCTCTTCTCACCACTGTAATTCCCTCCACCAACTAACTTGGCTAGAATTACCAAACTTCCTCACATATACCCATCTCATCCAAGCACACAAACTCATTCATAACCCGTCTCTCTGCCCCTTCCTAGCAAATACCTTTGAAATGCATAAACCAGATAGACTCCTAAGATCAAATTCCCAAAACCTAATTAAATTGCATAAACCAACACATCCTGCTGGGAAACAATTGATGTCCTTCTATCTTGCACGCCTCTGGAACTCTCTCCCTTCTCCCATCCGCACCACCAGCAGTCTCTCATTGTTTAAAACCTCACTGCACTTGCACCGTACTTCACAATGGAAATGCTCTTGCTCTCATCCAACCTAATTCTACCATACTTTCTTCCTAACTTCCCAAACTTTGTTGCCTGTCGCTACCTCCTAACGTTTTACATCCTTACCTCATTGTAATTCCCTAAAAAAAAGAAAAAACTACTTCCTGAATTAACCTGATGCAATTTTCCTAATGAAAATATTGTATTTCTGTATTATGTAACATCTATTTGAACTGTGCAATATGGGTTTGTACTATATAAAATATGTATTTAACATTTAATTGAAATGTATATTATGGATTTGTGCTCTTTCTGTACTATGTATTTGTATTTCTCTGAAGCTTTTCTCCCCAGGACTCCATTGGAAAATGGGCTACTTGTAGCCCAATGGACTATCCTGGAAAACAAATTGCAAATAAATAAATAAATAAATAAATAACTAAATAAAGTGAATACAGGAGTCAGTGATCCCTAGAATGCACGTGGACAGTGAGTATCGATGAAGGTGCTGTTCTAGCTTTTTTCCTTTTTTTTTTTGTACTACCTGCATTTAATGGGGTAATTTTAAGCGTTTGAAGGCTAGGTCTTGTTATATAGGACAATGTTGTTTCTGGAGGGGGGTTGGCCATCGAAGGTGAGAACAGGTGGGTGTTAATTCTATTAAGAATTTTGGAAATCGAAAATTGCCTAGATGTACTATGTTGTTTTTGCTGCTTGTTATTTTTTTCATTATAATAGATAGAGGACAAGGATTAAAGTTGGAGTGGATTGTTTATTCTGATTCAGATTTAAAGATGTGGATGGTATTGTGTTTGCATAGACAGGTGGAGTGTGGTGGGTATGAGTATGTAGGAGGTATTACCAAAGGATGGATATATTTCCAGAAATAGGTTGTTTGAGGATGAATAACGATACATATTAATATAAAAATAATTAGAATATGTGCCATTAGAAGCCATCTTCTTTTTTGTTTCCTGAGTTAAAGATGCTATAAAAGACTAGAAGAGAGGAAGTTATGGTGGAATAAGACATTTGTATTGGTGAAGTGTAGGTATATTATTCATAGAGGGCAGTGCAGGAGTTTAGAGCATGTTGCTTAGCACAGGAGTTGTGGTCAGAAAACTATAAATGAAATTATGCAGGACTGAGGGAAATGGGGTAAAGTGGAGGAGCATAGCTAAAACAAGAGAAAAGTGGCAAAGCAGCATGGGTAAGGTCTAAGCCAGTGTCTCAAGAAAAATAGCTACTCAGTCAGATTAGGTGTGTGCACTCATCCCCTCATGGATTACTGTGTCAACTAAAATGAGCGAGAGTTTGGAGTGATGGAAACACGTGAACAAATAGTTAACCACTTGTATATCTGAAAAATCCTGATGTTATCAAATGCAGCTAAGTGAAAGTGCAATAGCAAAAACTAAAAGAGTGTCTTAATGCCTTAGCTAGTGCTACTGTCCAGCAGCTAAAACATGGAAAAAGACTTTCATATGTGCAAAAATAAATAAACCCATACATAGCTGATTAGTGATGAAGTGCTTGGACTTGGCTTGAAGATGGCTGTGAGTTGTGTACTGCAGGGCAAACTCCTCTACCTGATGACATCGCGGCAAGCTCTGGAGAGTATCAGTCTAGCTATCACACTTCGGGGGGGGGGGGGTGAATAAGTAAAAAAAAAAGAACCAAATGGAGGAACTTGGTCTTCATTCCCTTTTCTTCACCTTGTAGACCATTTTGTGTTGTGCTGTATTAAGCAAACTTTTCGACCTTACAACAGTCCAACAATGTGTGGGTAAGGGGAGTGCACAATGATCCACCTTCTTCAAAAAGCCTCTACATCACTATAGTTTCTTAAGGTGGATTTAGTCCTAGAAGCTTCAGCCATTTTTTCTCATCCTCAGATAAACAGCTCTAATCAGCAGCGATAATAACTGCTTTTTAACTTGAGCATGCATAAAAGGAAAATGTCATGCCAGATAAAAATCACACGGAGCAGTGGTGCAGCGGTAGTGTTGTTGCCTCACAGCAAGTGGTTCTCCCGTTGAATTCTCAGCTGGGGTGCCTTCTGTGCGGAGTCTTCATCTCCTCTTTGCATTCATATGGGTTTTCTCCGGGTGCTCTGGTTTCCTCCCACTTTACAAAGATATGCGTCTGGAGCATTTTCTCCCTGGGCCTCTGCTGAAAATTGGCTTTGTTCCAAGTTGGACTTTCCCAGTTAACAAATGTTAAATAAAAAATGAAGTGTTCATTACTTTACATATATATATTTAAGTTCATTTGAATTATTACAGTATGAAAGCAGCAGCATTGATTGCAATGGAAAGTTATGTCTGATTTTGGGAGGACTCATGAAAAATAGTTCTAGCTATCGAAGGGATGGTATACTTACTGCAGGATAAAATTTAAATTAGAACTAAGAGAATTTTTTTATTTAAGCTAATGAAAGGCTGTCAATTTACAGCTCTCTCTAAATGCATACATAAATATATACATCAGTCATTTTATCTATCTCTGTAGACGTGTGTGTGCGTTTGTGTGTGTGTGTGTGTGTGTGTGTGTGTGTGTGTGTGTGTGTGTGTTAATGATAAAGGTTCTGGGAGGAGTTATGACACATTATTGTAGTGATGACACTTGGATAGCTAATGAAAATATTCCAAAATGAAGTGTTACGCATTTAGTACTAAACTACAATAACGCATTTAATGCTAAACTACAAAATCTCTGACTTAAAATGAAAATAATACCTACCTTTTCTCCTTGATTAGCAGATTGGAGACAAAGTCCTTTGCTTCTTCAGTTACTGTTTTGAACGTCTCTTCGTCAAAACTCCAGTTTGCAGTCAACACATTGTTGAGAGTCTCAGTGTCATCTTCCCCCATAAAAGGTGACAAACCGCTCAGTCTGGCAGGATATCACAATAGAGAAGTTAAAGAGAGAGAGAGAAAAAACAGAAAGTAATGGAGATCAATATTTGTTTTAAGAAGCAGTAACCTCACTTTACCTTACTATATCTGCTTTTAACCTCCTTCCCATTTGTATTATAATCAGTCCCACAACTTATTTTTCAGACTCCTTCACCTAAACCAGGTGTTTATATGCAACCACTGCAACCAGGGAAGTGAGATGTTTCAACATAGGTAATGTAACATGTCGAAAAGCATCATTCTTAATGATGTGACCAACTGTGCTCCCCCAAAGGGAGATGAAAAAAACAGACAACTGTAGATCTTTATTTTTAAGACTAATTGTTGGTGGATAAGAAATATTTCCACCCTTTCAACCTTTATTCGAAATCTCATTGTGTTAAACACTACCAAAACTGTCTTCTAATGTAAGGCAAAAAACAGTTATTAAATGGTCATTACCCCCCTTTTCTAGTCAACATTACTGTAAACCAGGTTTATTTTAGTATTTATTCACTGATGTTATGCATAAAAGCCAGATGCTGCTCTGGTATATAGCTATGTTTTAGTGACTTTACTGGACTTTCTTTTCACATAAATTACACCAGAATACATGAATTGTACAGTTTGACATACAGTCAGTTGATGCATATAGTATAACTGCAAAACCCAAATAAGAATATTATACAATAAATTGATACATGAAATATCTTGGAATATAATTAGTTACACACACATTGGGAGATTTGCAGTGCTGAGATAATTTCACATGAAACACTGTTTTGATAATTAATGAGCAACAAATACAGTGTCACCAAAGTACCACCACGACTAGGAATAACAAGTTTATAGTTGCAGTCCCTTTATTCAATAAAATAGTAAGGCTTTCTCCTTACATCACTGTTTAGTACTAAATTGTGATCACTAGATTCACATTAACTCTCTAGATGTGTCTTTAATACATTTAAAACATCCACATTAGGACCATATTGCTCTTCCACAGGTGTTGGTATGTTTATCTGTTGCTCCATCTGTGATTTAGATACATTTCGGCTGTTTATTGCAGTCCTAGTTTCCATATCTCCAGCGTTTTCATTTCCATGAGTATCGGTGGGTTGATTGGAGGTGTGTCCCCTTTCTAAGGCTTTATTTATGCATATTGCACACACACACACATATATATATATATATATATATATATATATATATATATATATATATACACATATTTTTGAAAGTCTATTAGTAATAGTTTTAATATATATATATATTTTTAATATTTATGGTTTGTATGATGAATTTTCAGACATGCATACACATTTCTGAGAGTAATTTTGCATATAAGTATATATGTGTTTTTTTAGAATGTATCCATTATACTTTTTAGAACAAAGCTGACTTTAAAGTCTATCAGTTGTTGTTTGCCTTTCAGCTTTTTCCCGGTTAGGGGTCACCACAGCAGAACTGCTAATGATTGGCAGCTGGATTTCATGGTGTCAAGTTGCCAGCCTGACACCCAACCTTTAACAAAGGCACACCCATTCAATACATGTCTTTCGAACACCCACTCGACCGCAGGGAGGACATGCAGACTCCATACAGAAGGCACTCCCAACCCAAGCCAAGAATCAAACAGGAGAAGCTCTTGCTGTGAGGCAACAACGCTACTGCTGCACCACTGGGGAAGACACTTTAAAGTCTAACAGTAAGTCTATCTGCATTCCCAGTAATTCCACTGAAAGATTTATTTGTCTTTACCACCATCTAGTGGACAAAAATGGTATTTACTGAGATTTTAAATGTATTTTTGGCGCCTTTTTTTATATTTAAATGCCTTGATAAGTGTCATTACTTATACGTCTGATGAAGGGTTTGGTTAAAACCCGAAATGCTTACTATTTTATTGAATAAAGGGACTGCAACTATAAACTTGTTATTCCTAGTCGTGGTGGTACTTTGGTGACTTGTTGAAGAATTTTAGCATTTTTTGCGCTTACACCGTTTAGTGCCTCTACCCCAAAGCTATTTTTGGATTTACTTGTAACAAATACAGTGTCTTCAACCTCTTAAGCAGTCCCATTATTATGGTAGCATAAACCTAAAAGTGACTTTTTCCAACACATCTCATTATCTGCCTTCATTTACTGTACCTGTCAGGCACTTCTCAATTTTCACCTTTATTAACAGGCTCTAATGGCCAGCAACAATATTGTCTTGGCTGAATATGGGTCAAAGATGAAATCAGGAAATGGAAAAATGATTTAAAATGTTTTGCTGAAAGCATGATTTCATGAAATAAAATGATACAGAAGAAGGAATCAAAAGCTTTAGTTGCAGACAAAGAAAGAATCACTGCCAACTCCATTGGCATCGAGGAACACAGTTCTGACGGTGGCCCACATGACCCAAAATCAACCAGCAGATCATGCAGAGAGGGATGGAGGTACCCATTCTTAGGAGGAAGTTGTGTGTAGTCTGGGGTCCTTCAATACTACGCTTCCACAGAGGGTGGGGAGCACCACAAATGGTAGTACTGGGGGAGGTTGTTTGGCCACTAGGCCCCTTCAGCACCTGCCATAATCACAGGTGGCTGGGAGCATGTATTGACATCAGGGAGAGCATTGTGGTCCATGAAATGGTTTAGGTCATCCATCCTCCTTACCTAAGGGTGGGGGTAGGCCAAATAACATATGCCGTCATTGCCAAGATGCTGGCAAGGGCCCAAACCAACAATGAGGCTGCTTGTTTAATGCTGTCTTCCACCACACTTTTTCCTGTCACTGGGGAATACCCAGGATAGGGGAACAAGTGAGAGACATGATGTTTGATAGGAGCAAATGGGAAAAAAACACATGAGAACAAAGTTTTCTGCAGGGGGGATTTCTTTGTATCACCTATGGGAGATATATTTTGCACCCCTCAACACTTACAAATACAAGGTTTCCCATGCAAAGAGGCATACCCCCTCCCCTTTGCAATATTCAATGTACGTTGATTATTTCTGCTTTGACAAAGGTGGTTTTAATTAAATGGTCAGATAACATCTTGGCTTAATCCACACAGTAATGACCTCATTTCACTCCTTCGGAAAATACAAGTAAAGATGAAGACAGAGTTAAGGCTAAACAGGACAGATTATAAGTATAAACAGTAAGAAGATAAATCAGTATTGTGTATCCAGCCAGCAGCATTATTGTCTTTCATTTATTCCTAAAAATGTAGCCCAACACACACACACACACACACACACACACATACACACACACACAGACACACACACACATACACACACACATAGAGCCTGGTGGCATTCCCCAGTCTGGTGCCTCTTAAATTTATGCTGAAGAGAAAAAAAGTCTGTTCTATGATCAGCAATGTCCATTCTACCCAATTTGTGAAAAAAAAAGAAATACATTATAGCAAGCATCTTACTACAGTT
>NC_056746.1:1285223727-1285276227 GCF_019279795.1 Protopterus annectens | reverse complement strand
TAACAGAGCTGGGTCAGACATGGCTTTGTAAGTCAAGCAGAGATCACCTCTTAAGTAGGTGATATAAGACAGAGAATAGTTGGAGTTTTTTGAGTCAGTCCATATAGGACAAGTGTTTAAGGCCTAGGATCCTCTTTGTGAGGTTCTTTTATGGCTGCTCCAGTTGTGGCAGGTGTCTAATGATGTACATGTCAAATGGGGCATTGTACTCAATGATTGGCCTAATGAGAGAAGAGTAGAGGGAGACAATGCCCTCTTTCTTCCTGGATGCAAAACCCTTAGTAATGAGATGTGCCACATGGAAGGACTTTCTGACCAAAGTGGCAATGTGGTGGAGAGGTTGCTGTCAACCTGTATTCCTAGATCTCTTATAATGCCTTCTGTGTTGAGTGGACTACCGTCGATGTGGTAATTCAAGGGAACTGGGTTTTCCCAAGGGGGATGATGACACATTATTTGGCATTGAGCTTAAGGCTATGGTTCTGACACACGTCATTGGTCTCATTCAGGCCTTTCTGTAGGATGTCAACATCACTTGGGGAGTTAGTCATAGCTCCGAACTTGCAATTTTCTGTGAACTTTGTCAGCCAGAGTCCCTTCATGTTGGCCTGGACTTCAGAGAAGTAGATACCCCCAGGACCAAACCCTGTGGGAGTCCACTCATGACTGGTCAACAGTCTGACTTGGATTCAGCTACTTTTACACTGTGGGTTCCATCTGTGAGCTAGTTTGTAACCCACCTAGTGATATAGGGGTTGATGCCTAGCTTAGTGAGTTTTTCTATGATTCCTGGGTGGGGAATGGTATCAAAGGCCTTGGCCAGATCAAGGTAGGGTGTATGAACCACCTTGTCTTCATCCACAACTCTGGTGACTGACTCAAAGAAGTCAACCAAGTTGAGCAGGCATGATCTACCTTTCACAAAACCAAACTGTGTAGGATCCAGAGTTTAGAGATTCCCTATATCATTGTTTATTAGGTCCATGATGATGCATTCCATAGCTTTGCATATCAGACTAGTCAGGCTGAAGGGGTGATAGTTCCCAGGGTCTGCAGTCACTCCTCCCTTGTGGAGAGGGATGACTGTAGCAGTGCGTCATTCAGTAGGGACAAAGCCTGAGGTGAGGCTGTGACTGAACAGGGCACACAGGTGAGGTGCCAGTTTGCTCTGTAGTTCATGTAGAACACAGCCGGGGATATTGTCAGGTCCCATAGAAGCTGTATTCTTGGCCTTGGACAGTGCTGTTTTAACCTGTACAGCAGTAATACTGGGTGCCTGGCAATCTACTGGTACTGTGATTGGTCCTTGGGGGAGGAGGGGTAACGTTGGCAATGAATCTGTCAGCCAGTATATAGCCAATATCTGTTGGCTCGGTATAGGAGGTACCATTGAGCAGTAGCTCAGAGCAAATCTGGGTATTGCCATGGAGATTCTTTACATAACTATAGAAGGCCTTGTCATTGTCTTTACTATCTTCTGCAATTCTGTTTTCATAGCCAGCTTTAGAGGATTTGATGAGGGATCTCAACCTTTTGTTAAAGCTGATAAGGGAGTTTTTCCAGTCTTGGAACTTCACCTTATTCTGCATCAGTTTCCTCCTTCTGTTGTAGAGTTTGCTTATGGCAGGGGATCACCAGATTGGCTTCCTTTTTTTGAGGAGTGCATCTTGGTTCTACTGGGTATGGCAAGAGCCATGCATTTGGGTACGTGTTTGTACAGTGCATTGGTATATGATTCGGTGGTCATGCAACTATTCTACATTTGCATGGGTGCCATGAAGTTAGACACCACTGTTTTTAGGAGCCCAAAGTTAGCTTTGGAGAAGTTTTTCATGGTGATTGCCTTTGTGGGGGAGATGTGGATTTCCAAAGTGATTAGTTTATGGTCAGATCTAACCAGGGAGGAGCTGACTATTGGTGTAGAGCAAAAGTTGCCCATGTTAGTAATGAGCAGGTCAAGGATGTTCATTAATTACAACCATTTGACTGTATATACACCTAAAATGTAATGTATGGAACATTGCAGTCCAAAACTGGGAAAAAAGACAAACTTGCTATGCACCTTTCTGATACCAGAAATGTGCTTAATAATCTTTTATTAATCATTCTAAGCTCTCTCAAAAACAGGTCTCCTACTAGGGATTAACAGCAGACTGCAAAGAACAATAGCAGAAAGTAAAACAGCTTTGAGAACTTTAAGATATTTCACTCTGCCATGCTTACAAACAAAATGATTGGCAGAATGACGTGCCTGAACAGCTTTTAAAAGCATCGGGACAGCCTGTTTCTGTATCACATTGTCTGTTCAACAGCACTGAGTGCTTGTTCTATCAGCTTTCAAAAGTTTTGAAAGATAGTAAAACACTTTGCTCTCCTACACTTTCCTGCTTCTGTGACTCATAGGACATGGAGCAGATAAGCCATAACCTTTATTATATGTTCTCAACGTGGATGCCAAGATTCACTGCTCAAGCTTTGAACTTATGGTGATTTTTTTGGGCATCCATATTTAGAGCAGATAAGTTGATTATGATCAGAGACCTAGTCATAATCCTCTATGCCCAAAGGTGATAAAATTGTCCATATAGCAAAGTATTCCAAATGGCTTTGCACAAATGCTTAGTAGGCTCGCAAAGCTAGACTAAGGACAATTTAACTTCATCATGTCAGCAAGTTCAGCAATCAGTTATAGCCCCATTGTTGACTGCGTACAACTCAGATATTTGATAAAAAAATAACTATGAATGCAATAATTAATGCATTTCTAGCTTGTTTCCCCGGAAACACACACTAGACCAAGTATTTCAACTTATTTCACACAAATGCACACTAGTCCTACAAAGCCAGATGATATAAATTGAGCAAATATCAAGAGGGTATGTTACTCTCAGTCTGTCATCCACAGACAGAACACATGTTCACCCAGGGGTTATCACCACTTTGTCATGTGCGCACCTCATCTGATTGTAACAAAACACCCCTCAAGCAAAGTCATACACAAATGACTAGCAAAGCCCCAAAATCAGGAATAGATTTTAAAAATCAGGAATACATTTTTAAAATCAGGAATAGATTTTAGATATTGCTCGTATATACTTAAAAAGCTTCTAGAATAACTTTTATTTTTGCATTAGCATGGATTTTTTTGAAGTATTCAAAGTCTAAAACTCAAATGTATAAACATTTTCATGACTTCAATTATTAGTCACTTTGCCGAAAAAAAATTAAGAACAAACCAAAGGTATGGGATAAAAATCAGGAGCATTCTGTGAAACCAGAGAGAGTTGAGAACTCTGTAATTAGAACTTTATTTCAAACAAATAGCCACAACTATACCAACGTATTTCACACAGACACATATTTATCCTGAAAAAGCTAGGCAGATAACTGAACAATCAGAGGGCAAGTTACCTTCATCCACAAACAGCCTTCATTCAGTTGTTATAGCCACGCTGCTATAGAAAAAAAGTAAATACCTCTCAACCTTAGTGCAAACATTAGTAACAAGACAAAAATGAAGTAAAAATCTTCAAATTTAAGGATAGATTTGACAATAGTGCTCAAATATATAAATATGTTTGTAGACTATATATATATATATATAGAGAGAGAGAGAGATACACACACACACACACACACACACACACACACACACACACACACACACACACACACACACACACACACAAAACCATGCATACATACATCAGAGACCTGGAATGTGGAAACTCTGGGCTTGGCAATCGTAAGAGTGGAAGTATGACATGCCAGATGGTAAAAGTTCAGATGAAAGATAATGACCAGATGTTCAATTTTGAATGAAGAGTGTAAGTTTCCTCAGCTCCAGTTGAAAAAAAGACTCCTCAGCAAATATGACTTCTTTTTCAGATTTTTATTGAAGGTAATCATGCTAACTGCTCTCATCAATTAAGACTTCTGCAGATCATGCAGTCATAACAGGGATTTTAAATGGTATAACGGGGGTTCATAAGCTAGGCAGTCGGCTTGACGGGACTCAAAGAAAGGGAGTGTGTTTGTGTGTATATGTGTGGTCAATGGAAAAAATCCACCATATTTGCATGTAGAAGTGTGTGTGGATTTGATGGAATAAATCCACCTTACTTGCATGTAGAAGTGTGTGTGTGTGTGTGTGTGTGTGTGTGTGTGTGTGTGTGTGTGTGTGTGTGTGTATGTGTGGGGTTGGTGGAAAATAATCACCTAATTTGCATGTAGAGTCCTAGGCTGTCGACTGTCCCTAGAACCCTCTGTTTTCAAAAGCTCTAGCAATGACATACTAAAATATCGGCATGTTTCTGGTTATTATTATTTATTAAAACTCATCAGTGTCTTTCTTATGGAAAGTAAGCAAGGAGCTAAGTCTTTTGTGGGGCAATAGGGATTGGTTGGTATGACTTTATTTCATATCAACTTTTTCCAGTAATATTTGTACTGTGAGTCATATTATTATTATTATTTTTTTTTTGTTGATGTAAGGTCAGTTTTCTGTGATTGCATTTTTTTCTTAATTACATGTATCCTGCCTTATGCCTGGGACATAACTCTAAAAGGATACTTAGGCCAGGTCTTTGATGACATCTCAAAGACGAATAAATGAAAGAAATGACTAGAAGCTTGGTATTTTCTTTTTTTGTAAATAAGAGAGTACGTGTAAACGGTTCCCATTCACAATCTCGAATTACTGAATGCTTGAAATTCAATAACTCGAGACTGCAAAGTCAAACCAACAAAAATCTCGAAACCCACAAGCACGAAAACAAAAAACCCTGAATACACAGAACGCATACACCACACAACACTCACACCACACAACCCACATCACATAAACTACAAGCCCTACACTACATGCATGCAGGGGGCAAGCCCCCCTGCAGCCCATGCGCCCCCACACCCCCCTACTTATACATTCTAACTCCGAGATCGCACTACTACACAAAATAAAAAACACCACATAGACATTTTACACTGCCTTGCACACACACAAATACAGACACATCCAACACTCACACTCATACTCCCACCTCCCTACCCTAATCCACACACGCAACTTACAAAACACACACATACACTCACTTACCTTCACTTCCGTAAAACATCCCGACTCATACACTTCCCATCCCGTAGCTGACATGCATAAGCGCAAATTCGAGATATTTGAATTTGCGCTTATGCAGATTCATGTTTATGGGTTTTTGACTTTACAGTCTCGAGTTACTGAATTTTGAACATTCAGTAATTCGAGATTGTAGCCGCGTTGGTATGGCAGTAGCATTGTTACATCACAGCAAGAGGTTCTCCCATTCGATTCTCGGCATGGCTTGGGAGTGCCTTCTGTGTGGAGTCTGCATGTCCTCCCCGTGGTTGGGTAGCATTCGAAAGACATGTGTGTGTAAATGCGCGTGCCTTCATTGAAGGTTGGGCATCAAGCTGGCACCTCGGCGTTTCCTAAAAATCTACTGCCAATCATTAGCGGACCAGAGTTCCACTGTGGTGACCCCTTACCAGGAAAAAGCCGAAAAGACAAACAAGTAATTAGAGATTGTGAAGTGGAACCATGTAAACATATATGTGGGCATAGTTAATTGGTTCTGTGGAGTACATTGATAAAGCCCTTATTGTAACCCAAAAGATCCTGGATCAGTAAGTAATCTAGGTGCTGAAGATGCTGGCAAGGGATTCTGTGAATGTGTGGCTGACATTGGGTCACCCATGTAGGAAGAAGGGAAGCAGCCTGGTACACAGAACTAGTGACTCCCAGTAAAAGCTACGTAACATTGGGTCACCGGTGCTGGGAGAAGGGAAGCAGCCTGGCACACAGAACTAGTAACTCCCAGTAAAGGCTAAGTAACATTGGGTCACCCATGCTGGGAGAAGGGAAGCAGCCTGGCACACAGAACTAGTGACTCTCAGTAGAGGCTAAGCAGGCTGTACATAGGGTTCAGCCACTCACACTGAACTGCCAAGTATCATGCACAGTGTAGGCTGGGTTGGTCACGTGAGGAAGCATGCATGCATAAAAGGCCAGACATTGCAGTCTCTTATATAGGGTTGTGCAGGTCAGTGTGGAAATTTCCAGCAAAACCCAGAAGATGATGATCTACCAGAGTGCTAACCCATCTTCCTCAGTGGCCAGCATTAGGGAGAGGACTCCATTCCTGTTCCCCCAAACAAGGATTGCTCCTGTCCAGGAAGGAAAGTTGGACACTTTGGCATTAAGAGAGAAGGGGGCTCCCCAATGTGTGCAGAAAGGTGGTCAGAGGAGTATGACAGTGTGTGTGTGTGTGTGTGTGTGTGTGTGTGTGTGTGTGTGTGTGTGTGTGTGTGTGTGTGTGTTTGTATGTGGAGACATGTATATAATAATACAGAGGGAATCAACTGGCTTGTCATGGATAAATTAACCAGAGCTTGCCCTGTCAAGACTTTTAGACAAAGAAGCCAGTTTTCAGAAGTTTTTTTTTTTAACTCACTCCAAGGTCTGGTGACCTTGCAATTATTTATATTACTTATGAAGGTGCAGTAGGGCATAGAGGGGGATCCTCCACACAGAAATCAACTTTCTGCATTTTTATTTCAACCAACAGAGCTTTGATCATTCAGTTTTCAGTTTAAACAAACAATCTTCTTAAATAAATATGCTACTATATATACAGATATATTCAACTAATCAAGTAGTTAGCTACAGAAAAGTCATATGAAAAGCAACAAAATCCACTGATTCATTAAAAGAAAAAAACGTAAAATTACAGAATACAGAGAGCATCAACATTTGCAAAATAATTCTATGCACCTGGCTAATCAGCATTATACAGTATTTTAGTGTATCTCTAAATCAAAGTCGTTGTTTATGGTTGTATCATTCAGAATGAGAATCATATCTGCTCAAATCCAGGCTCATCAAATAATAATTTGTTCAGCACAGCTTGTTAAATTTCATGTCTTGAATCATTTTCCCCTCAGACACAGCAACAAATGCATAGTCAGCCATACACCATGTACACCACAACATATACTTCTTAAAAGTAATTAATTTATTTTGCAGTGTGGGATATGTTAGAATGTAAATAAAGAAACTGTGGCATATAGGTTCATAAATTCATAGCTAAGTACTTGACTAGCAGCCCTTTCGGGCCACTTTATGTCTAGCCAATTTCCCTTCTGATACTTGACTTAACTTATCCCATTTGGAGTTAGATTAACTTAACCCATCCCATGGTCGATAATCATATGTTAACCCTATTAAAATAATTGGTATCATACCATAGATAATTTAAGGGGCCTATGCATGGGAAAAAGCATTTAGGAGATGCCTCTGTCCATTATTTCTAACAAAAGGGACAGTCCTGGGGTAAAATTTCTGTTTCCTATCCACAAATCCATGTTGCACTTGAACATGGACATGGATAACCTTTGTTTTACGAGGATGAGGAGTCTGTTCCACAGCAGCAGCATCCTCTGTGTGATAAACCTGTCCTCCAAACTATTCTGCTGATATTGCAGAAGAGGTATAGATCCCAGGACCAAGTATTTCTGATCCATTTGATTTGCTGATGTGCAGTAAATCCATAAGTAATGGGTCAGAGGATGCCTTGCATGCCAGACCACAGGACACCTTTTTAGCAGTCTATAGGATACTGAGTATAGTGACAGGGCTTTGAGTCAGTCCATGTAGGACATATTGTTTAGGTCTTGTAGTCTTTTAGTAAAGTATCTGTGTGGATTTCCAGTTGTTACATGTGTCTGGACAGATACATGCCAAAGGGGACATTATACACAATGAGTGGCCTAATGAGGGCTGAGTAAGGGGGTCAATGAAATCCCTAGATCTAGACCCAATCTGGTTGTTTATAAGATGCATAATATAGAAGGACTTTATTATGACAATAAACACATGATGTTCTAAAATAAGGTCACTGTCCACATCAGTTCCCAAATACCGAGCAACTGCATCATCTCTTAGGATTATCATTATTGTGGTTTTATTTTAAGTTAAATATTGTGATTGACTATTTTTTTTTTTTCAGAATACCTGATTGGCTAAAAAGTTTTTTTTTTTTGTTTGTTTGTTTGTTTGTTTTTTTTTTTTTTGTAATTTCAGAATTGTATTTTCAGTATTACAACAAGTATGCTGTCCAGAAGTATGAAGCATCCTGTCTTTGTGTGTGGGGGGCATCAATTCTGGAAGTTGGTGAAGAATTCTGAAAGTCCTGGCTATACCCCATATAGCAATTTCAGAGAACATCTTATAGTGAGGGTGCTGGCATTCACTGAGTTGTGGTTTTCTTTGCTTCCCACAACAACAAAAAAACTCTCTAGTTTTCCTTTCATTTTCTGTGAAGGATCATTTTGAAAGGAGTGAATTCCATCAAGTAGTGTACTTCTTTGTAGAACTGTATCACACCACTTTAGAAATTTTATCTTTTAGAACTTTCATCTTTTAGAACTTTCATCTTCTTTTCATAGCACTAGCCAATTTGTTTTACATTGATTATTTATACTATGCAAAAATAATAGTAGTAAAACCCTTTAAAAAAAAAAAAAAAAAAAAAAAACAGAAATTAAACTTGCAATCAGAGGCACATTGCAGAATTTGAAGTTGAGAAAGTAGGAATTTCATTCCTATTAACTGCCTTACATATAAATTGTACAGTACAGTGACCATTATATAATCTGCTGCTAACTTTGTATTTCACAACTCAGCCAGCATATGCTTTTGTTATTCTCCAGGCTTCCCACAGCAAACTAGCAACAGTGTTTACCAAACGTAGTTGTCTTCCTCTTGCTTAATTGCTACATTTCCAGTCCTTAGCCCTTTCCTTGCACCCACATTCTGACCCTTTTCTCCTTTCTAACATTTCTTTATTTTCTTGGATTACATATTATGAAATTCTGTAGCATCTCTGAGAAACCAGTTGAAGGAACAAGCATTACACATTATCGTATGACTACTGAAATTTATGTGAGCTGAACATATGATTTATTGTGCTGAAGCCAGCTACAATTCTCGTAATCTGCAAGAGTCCACAGCTCAGCTATTCTTACCAAAACCATGCTGGAAAAAAAAAGTGCAGTTCCAGCTAAGTCTTAAAAAGTCATAAGGGTGGAAAGTATACAAATACTGGAGAGATGGTTTCCTGTCAAATGGAATTAGTTAGGTGGGGCATTCTGTTAAAAATAGAAAAGCAGGCCTTACACTTCCCAAAAGTGCAAAGTAGACCAAAGCTTATAAAAAACAGATTTGTACTAAACCTCAAGAAGGACATGCCAGATGTAGTTTTCTAGCTGAAACAAAAAAGATAAGGGGTGCATTAGGCCGCTGCTGACGCTCAGAGCTCAATTGTTTTGGTATGGTCTTTTCCTTATAACATTTTTTTTATATCCCCATTTCCCATAGGTCCATCAGTACAAAAATAGTGTGGTAGTTCATTTTTACAAAGGGTTAAAGGTGTGTGCATATTAATTGGTAATCATAACTAGTACAAAAATATCTCTTACAAGGTGTACAGGTAAATCAGGTTATGTAGAAATATCAGCTTTAGATAAGTGTGTGTGCCTTTTGTATGCTGACGTAAAAAAGTAACAAAAATGGCATGTATTTTTCAATGTTAGAGAAAGAATCACACCTGGAACTCTAACCCTGACTCCTAGGTGAGTGTGGCCTGTGAATGGTAGAGGGAGACTGACATTAGATTCAAGGATGAGCAAGGTGAACCATGTTTTGAAGTAATTCACAGGCTCAGAAGCATGGTAAAATGATGAATGACAAAAACCCAGTGGGCCTTCCTTTCAACCCAAAAATCCTAACAAGCCTTAGACAGGATTCAAACCTTCTGCATGGCCATATAAGATGACCTTTGCTGCTTATCAGAAGTCACTGAAGTGCTTGTGTTCTATATTTTAAAATGGTCCATTTTCTACTAAATGAAATTAGATTTGTCAAAAAAGCAGTTGCTGAATCCTGTCAGCCAAATTATTTTGTTCACTGAAAGCTGTTTGAGTTGGTGGAATTCCACATGCCCCCCCACCCCCCAGGAGCAAGATTTACCTCAATCCCCCATCTTACTATAACCAGCTTTGAAGCTGTAAACCCTTGTAGTAGGTTATATGTCACTAGGGTTGTTCCAGACTATCTGCAAGATTCCTCAATCTGGATTTGGAGAATCCCACTTTTTAAAGCTTCCTGTGGACCGTCATCAAGTGTTAGTTTTTTATAAAGCTAAATTCCTTTACAACAATTTTTCATGAGATATATACATATTATAGTGCTCACATGAGAGGTGCTACTATGCCCATGAGGTAAGTATAGATTATAGGGCTCAAATGGGAGACATCATTATACCCACAATGTATATACAGATTATAGGGCGTAGATGAGAGGTTCCACTACAGCTACAAGGTATGTACAGATTATAGAGGGCTTACATATGAGGTTCCGCTGCACCTACAAGGTATGTACAGATTATAGGGCTCAGATGAGAGGTTCCACAATGGATACAAGATATGTACAAATTATAGGGCTCAGATGAGAGGCTCCACTACAGCTACAAGGTACCTACAGATTATAGGGCTTGGATGAGAGGTTCTACTACAGCTACAAGGTACCTACAGAATATAGGGCTTTGATGAGAGGTTCTACTACAGCTACAAGGTATGTACAGATTATAGGACTCAGATGAGAGGTTCCACAATAGATACAAGGTATGTACATATTATAGGGCTCAGATGAGAGGATCCACAACGGATACAAGGTATGTACAAATTATAGGGCTCAGATGAGAGGCTCCACTACAGCTACAAGGTACCTACAGATTATAGGGCTTGGATGAGATGCTCTACTACAGCTACAAGGTATGTACAGATTATAGGGCTTACATGAGAGGTTCCACTATGCCCAAGAGGTATGTACAGGTTATAGAGCTCTGATGAGAAGTGTCACTACACAGCCAGACCATGCAGAATGATGACAGGTTATCTAGAAGAGTTAACAGGGAAAAACAATTACATTTCTTAAATAACACTGAAGGCAACTGGATATGTAATGTGGGGAACTATGTGTCAGTCGAGCTTTATTTCATATTCAAACTAATCAGGGTGCTGAGGTGTGGAGGACAAAAGAGTAAAAGACCCTCAGGGATGCTGGCAATATCTGTTAAATATTCTCAGGTTGCTGTGGCTGGGTACCATGGAAAATTAGTCATGTGTGTGAATCACTGATGGTGTTGAACTGAAGGCAGTGCAAGGCATTTCTATATAAATGGTAAGGGACATTCTGTGTGCTTCCAGGCCCACAATTTATCCTTTTGGGTGAGGGGATGCCCACCAGGCCCATACAGGTGTACTATGATTACAGGCAGGCATTTTGACTGCACTATTGTACTTTTGTTAAGTTAGGCTTCACCCATATATGAGGTAACAAAAATGAAAAAAAAATGCCATACCAAATGCCACTTAAGACTGTAAAAACAAGTTTAATAGCCATGTTTAAACATTTTCATTCCTTTCAAACAGGAACTTCATCAGAAAAAGTAACAACTCTTCTATTCATTTAAAAAGCCTTAATAAGAACATAATGCAGTAAACAATTAATATAAAGTGTAAAATTCATTCAGATAGCAGCAGTCGTCTTTAAAACTCACTAAATCAAAATAAATGTAGTATAAGCAGTGTAGATTTATACTGCAGAGAACTCATTTGATGGCCCCAGTTTACCCTAAGCTTATTTCTGTGGATTACAACTGTAACACCAAGGGTGTGGTTTACATTGGCTTTTGTTCATCTTGCACAGCTTTCTACAAGACAGTGGGGCATTAAAAACAAGGATTTATCAGCACCTTAATGCCATTAAGAAGGCTATGGAGGCTAATACTTTGTATAAACGTTCTACCTATGTCGTGATTTCAAAAAGTTTGCCTTCAGTAGTTTGGAGTAAGTAGTCCCATCTAAGGGAGGGGACTGGTTCTTAAACAAAAAGTGTCTCTAACACCATAGGTATTAATGAAGTAATTTCAATTAACCCTGTCTTAAAAAACAAAGCTGCCAAAATATGAAATTTAGTTATTAACATGTAGGTCTTAATATATCATTTTTCACATGACATTATATTTATGACCTTTTAACAGGATTTTTTTTGTATTGGATAAGTTAACAGAATTTATTAATTTTTAAATTTTGATTTAGTGCGATTTAAAGATGACTGCTGCTATCTACATGAATTTTACACATTATATTAATTATTTACTGTATTATGTTCTTATTGCTGGGGGTTGGATTGTGTTTTTGTCCCTTTTCATGACATTTTAAATAGTTACCTTTTACTGGTGTACTATCCCTTTAAATGCAACAGGGTTTGGCACCTTTAAGGCTTTTTAAAGGAATGGAACAGTTGTTACTTTGTTTCTCATGAAGTTCCTGTTTGAAATGAATGAAAGCACTTAAACCTGGATATTAAACTTGTTTTTACAGTCCTAAGTGGCATCTGGTAAGACTTTTTTTTTTATTTTGGTTCCTTAGTTTACACTGTGTGGTTGCTTGCATTTTTTATATATGAGGTAACATGAATTACCTGTATGGGTGCATCCTGGCAGAAAGTGCCCCATACACCTGTTTAACACTAACATCTTTGGATCCACTGTAAATGAAGCAGTTACAGAGGAGTACCCAATACAGACCACACATCAGGCTTCAACTTGGTGCAGACACTTTGAAAATCTCAAGCACAATTGTTTCAGCAATTCCAGAGCATTGCTGTAGCATCCTGATATCCAGATCTTACTGCAATCATTGTACATAACCAAAGAAAATAACTAAAATAGTCTGACATATTACCACTAAAAATGCTACTTACTCACATAGTACACAATGTCATGTAACCAGTCTTCCCAAAGCATGCATACATTACATACATGCATGCATATAGCATGTTCATACATCCATATATTAACTCTAAACATGCATACATCACATACATACATACAACGCACACACACACACACACACACACACACACACACACATACATATATATATATATATATATATATATATATATATATATATATATATATATATATATATATACATATATCTGGGTCTACTTTCGTTCATGAAAGTACACTTTACTGAATCTGAAAAAAAAACTCCATAAAGCGAAAGTGCAGTTTAATGGAAACCCACTATTGCGAAGTACTCATCACCGAACAATGGTTGGCAGTTCTAGGATCCTGTCGAAAAACATGTGCGGTGTTTGTTTACTTATGATTTACACTTGTAACAGGAGTGGAACTTGTACAGCTGTTGGGACTTGTTGATCTAGATCGCGGTACAGTGAGCATAAGGAAATATACCCTTTTCCCCACTGTAGTGCGATCTCGGAGTTAGTACAGATAATTAGCGGGGGTGTGGGGGTGTAAATGTGTTTTAAGTGTACATGTCAGTGTTTTGGTACTTCAAGTGATGTGTACTTCACAATAGTCCTTTTTCGGTAAACTGCACTTTCGTTTTACTAGAGTCGACTTTTTCAGATTCGGTAAAGTGTACTTTCAGTGAATGAAAGTAGATCTATATATATATATATATATATATATATATATATATATATGTATATATATATATATATATATATATATATATATATATATATATATATATATATATATATATATATATATATATGTATATACATGCATCATATACATACATGCATGTTTATTTGTAGATTATATATGCATGCATATATATACATGTATGTATACATCATCTACACATATGAATAAATCAGATACATGCATGCATCGTTTACATTCATATGTCATCTCTAAACATGCATACATCACACACACACACACACACACACACACACACACGTATATATTTATATATATTGTGTGTTTGTGTGTGTGTGTGTGTGTGTGTGTGTTTGTACATATATGCATGCATACACACACACACACACACACACACACACATATATATATATATATATATATATATATATGTACACATGCATATGTATATGTATGTGTGTGTGAGTGTGTGTATATATATATATATATATATATATATATATATATATATATATATAGATAGATGTAGATTTAGAGATATAGATATGTCTTGACCTCAGAATATTCTTAACTGTAAGATACCTGCTCACATTCACCCAGATAACACATACCAGATATCCCCCAGTTTAGAAGGTAACACAGTAACACAGTTTTGCAGGCTCCATGCTTCTCTCTCTACGAATCTCACCCTTTCCTAAATAAAGTTGCTGTTTTAAAACAAATCAAGTTCTCAAGGACTGTTTGCCAAGGCATCATCAACAGTTCAGTGAAGACTCATCTGCTGGCATACTATTGCAAATCGTGGCCTTCCAACTTCTGATGAAAATTCTTGGTGATGACTTTGAAAATGTTCTAATGAACAATCCAGGCCAGGGCTTGATGCCTATTGATTTTATATTTTTAAAAATTCAAGTTTAAATTCTTCTATTGTTTCTTTTCTTTAGACCAAGCTCCTAGCTCAATAAATCCCTTGACACAGAACATGTAAAACTGTAATTTTACCAATGCAGCAGTCCTGTTCTAGATTTTTCTAGGAGCTATGTTTTGCAGGAGGTGAGATCTTCAAGACTGCCTTCAATACTCCAAGAAAATTTAACTTCACAAACAGTGCTATGCTAATTTATCTTTTTTGTGATCCCTCTGAAGATGCATTCCAAAGCTTTATAGGTGGCAGAAATGAAAGTAAGTATAAATCCCCAAACGTAGCTAGCCATCTTGTTACATAGCACAATCTAGTTTCCTTCCTTTGGAAGCTATGCATTCATCCTCATTGTAGGGAGAGTTATGAATAATAAGAAAACACAAACAGAAATCCAAGACTTGGAGTTCTGTTTATGTTTTCTCATGGATATTGCCTTACAGTGGAAGTTTTGGGTGGATTTGTGCAAGTTAAATTAAAGAATAATGTCTGTTAAATCAGGATTACCACATTTCTTATCTTCCAAGAATAAGGAAAATATTCTTATAAATATTCATTCAGCGATGGAGTTCAACAGGGCTTGATTTTGGCCCCATTGCTGTTTTCAATATATGTGCTTAAACTAAAATATATACTTGCATGATGAGATATGTAGTAATTAGCTAAGCTGAAAATATGCAGCTTTACCTCTGCTTTACTTAAATCAGCTGCCTGACATTTTTATCTTGATGCCTGCTTGGATGCAGTCCTTGATGTTATCATTTTTAGCTAGCCTAGACGTATGCATCTATGCCTGTAGTGGATGCTAGCTAATACATGCTGTTGTTCAACTAGCACATGTTACATACAAATCTCCTAACATTTTCTATAACGGAATAGACAGGAGTTTTATTTATTGGGTCTGCCTTCTTTGAGTCATCAAGTGGCCAGGTGTCAGCATTGGTTAATTCCTCACATTTTCACCTTACAAATATTTCCACACTCAGGCATTTGTTTCCTCTAACTGATCTCAGAACAGTTATTCACATGCTGGTTTCTTTCTTTGGACTCTGTGGCAGCGATCCTGGCTGATTTTGGATGATGCCGAACTCTGCATCTCAGGCAGTACCTGGAGCTCCCTGCTCCTTTCATATTGTACTGATTCTGAGAGATCTGCAATGGGTTCCAGCAAAGGACAGATCCACCCCCCCACCCCCACCCAGGTAAAGCCTGTAAAGTACTTAGTCACTGCACTGGCAAACAGGCTGCAGCACACCTGTCAAATTCTGGGCAAACACAAAAATAACGGGGTGCAAAAATCAGGGACACTTGTTAAAATGTTGCTGTACTTCACTTAAAACATTAATAAAACAATAGGTTTTGCAGCAGCAAGCATTTTATGAACAATAAGACACATGAAACTCTAATGTTTGGTATTATTGACTTACTGTAAGCAATTGTGATTTAACAGCAAGTCAAAGATTTTACAAAGGATAGGAAAAAATATGAATCAAACTCTGGGAGATTCTGCAAAACCAGGGGCAACTGAGGTATTTGGCAAACAGAAATGAAGTGACCATTTGGAAGAAGGTAAAATAGCTAGTAAAATCTGTTAGACACCTTTTTTTCTGCTATAGATTTTGTTTTAGAAGTTTAGCAGAGTGAAGATCTAAGAATTTTTGATGCCTGTTTTACGTTCTGTCACTGTTCTTTGCAGTTGGCACTGTCTTTATTGCAAGACTCAATTGTAACTGCTTGCAATGCATAACAAACTTTTGTTAAGCACTACTGTATGCTTTTGTGATTCACTATTGTGCTAGCGAAAGACTTAACAAGATTATTTTCTTCTTACAATAGGAATATAATCAAAGTGTTCCATGCACTACATGATGGTTATGAAAGGAAACCCAGTCATAATCTTCTGTGTTATGCACCTTTCTCAGATCACAAAAGTTCATAACAAAGTTGTCTTTTTGCCTATTTCCAAGTACAGTTGACATGCTCAGTGTAACATGCTATTAATTAAGCACATTAGCATAATTTCATTGAATCTGTAAATCTCTTACAGCAACTGGATTAATAGTCACATGTCCAGAAAGTAATTGATAGATTTGTGCGAAAAACTAAGTATGGATGAATAAACCCATTTCTGATACATATCAGTCCTGTAGGGTTATGAGTCTATGAAAAAGTTCTTTGTGAAAACTTACACAAATATATAAGTGTACAATGCCTTGTAATATAATGCTTATGTAAAGATTATCATTGCAAATTGATTTTTCTTGTTGAATAATAATGCTTATTTTTTGTTGAATAACAATGCTTTTCTACATAAATTATTCACAAAATATTGATATTTGTTTGAGGTGTGTATTTAGTTTTTTTTTTTAACTTGATTTTTTTCAGAAAACATTTTGGATTCCTGGGATGCATGTGGTGGTACTTGAGCCTTTCATAGCTGCCATGCAGGAAATGCATTAAAAAGTGTGCACATTTTGCATCTCAATAGACATAATGTTTTCCCAATGAACTTTGGCTGCACTGGCAATAATCACTGACCATATAGTATAAAACACTCAGAGAAACATTAATCAACTGTAAAATAAGATATACAGTGAGTCAGGCTGGACTAGTCTAATATTAGTAATGTTGTAAATCACAGTTTTCAACAGACTTCTTCATTTTGGTGTGTAAAGAGAGAGCATGACCTCCAGGTAGGATAATATGATAGTCAATGGACTTTGGCCTACACCCCTAAAGAAAATGTTGGAGGTACAGACAGTGTTTCAGAAATTTCCATATTCGTAAATGGTGAGATTCTGTCCTGTAAAATATTCAGATAAACAATCCTCCTGTGGTTCATTGCCGACATAGTAAGCCTTTTTTATGTAAGTGTTTAGACTATCTCTCAGTCTGATCCTAAATGAAAGTTAATTTCCCAGCTCATTTAATAAACATTGATTTACTGCACTGTTACTTTATACTAGTATGAAAATAAACAGGCCCCAGCAGTCGCTGGCGAGCAAAGCCGAAGTATTAAAACCTCATGGCACTAAGGAAAGGATGTGAACCAGAATTACAGCAACTGCAGACATAGAAGGATATTAAACTATATTACAGCAGTCTAATAAAAGTGTTTTCTGTCTTACTCAAAGGTAAAATGGTTTAAGAGCTTGCATCTACTGTGTGTATGCCACCTAAAGCTAGGCCTTGCTTAACTGCATTGCAACATTCTATGGTGAATGCCTATTTGACGTGTGGTCAGAATTTCTTCTTTATGAGTTAAAGTCTTCTTTAGTTTTTTCCTTATTCTGTCTCAAAACTTCTCATTATGAATACGAATATTTGACAATGATGCTTAATTACTTCTCTGCAAAAAGTCAGATGAAGAAAAAATGTGTGCTCTGCCATCATCTTACTCTATTCTTTTTCTTCAAATGTTAAGTATTAATTTTGTCTACATATACAGAAGTGGCAGCCACGTCCAATGAATGTGAGACTTCAAGGCGTTATTTTATGAAGGTATACTTCTATGGATTCAATAACAAAATGGGCTCAGAAGGCATTGATTTTTTTTTCCTTCTGAGTAGTATCCATATGCATTCCATAAAATGCATAATCCTGATTACTCCTACTCACAGGATGTAGCATGAGAAAAATAAACTGAGTCTTGTATAAGTTGCAGTTTTTAACATGTGTGCCTAAAGCAAAATGGTTGGAAAAAAGTGTGATAACTCCATAGTATTTGGATTCATTTTCCCAGGAGGGCATTCCATATTTCTGTCACACTTCTATTAGTGCCTTATATTTTTTCTGCTCTATTAAAAGTTCCTAGGAATAGTTTCTAGTCTTGGTGACTTTTGGAACACTATTTCTAGATACAGGAGATGCTTTTCTGTGTTTACAACCCTTATGATTCATTCTTAGAAAGTCTGTTTGTCTGCTGTCCTTGGTCCTTCTGGCTATGGTTACCTATTAACAGCCTAAGCATTTTCAGCAACAAGCAGATTAACAAGGCCAGTCAGCTTAATAAATGAAGTATACCTTCACCTCATGGTTCAAATCACCCTATTACATGCTGTGATGTTTAAACTGTAAAGGCCGCCATGAAATATCATGGTGAAACATTGCAAAGCAGCAAAACTACTAAAATGTAAAAATAGTACAGAAAAAATATATTACAGTAAAATGACAGTATATGATATTTCTCACTCTCTTCATGAATAGTGCTCATGAATTTTAAAGTCGGGGTCAAAAACCCACAAAAGGAACGCAGCAGAATGCTTGAAGATCATGTGTGCAAAAATCCAAACCAGAATACAGTATCCACATTCCAATTTCCACCTTTAGCACATCATAGATAGAGTCCAGTGGCTACGCTAACAGGCAATGTGATTATTCATTACAAATGTTGGAAGTCTTTTCCTGTCCCTCTAGTGCATTGATTCCTTTACAACTCAGTTAAAAATCAGAGTTACAAGAGATGTTTTTGAAACTTCAGCAAGGAAAAAAGCTTTAGCATTTTGCTGCACTAAAATGAAATGAATATTAGGCAGACTTTCTCTCGTTTTATAGTCAAACAGTCCGTTGTCTGCAGATAAGAAGTGGCCCACATAGTTCAGCAACTCTCCATAATTTTGTCTCATGTTTTTGCCCTGCCCTCCCTTGGTAGAATATTTGTTTTCTAATAAATCACCAAGGATTGCAGTCATTTTGTAATCCCAGAGATCAGCTTTCTACTTCTTATTCTTTAGAAGATCAATGATGATGGCAAACCTGTTGCTGTGTTGACTTTCTAAGTGAATTAAGGTAACATTTAGAATTTTTTCCTGTTTTTTTTTTTTGTTTGTTTTTTGTTTCTGCCCCTTCCCTCGCTTTCGTTATGTCTTTGTCCCATACTCTAGAGCAACATGGAGTGAGAGCTATGCATAAAGCAGACAGAAGCAACATGGACCACAGTATTCATTTTTTTCAATAATGTAATCACACTTAAAATATTTCAGAAATATGTCATAAATATAAAAGAAAAAAGATCCTGTTTGTTGGTGGTAGCTCAGGTTAAGGTAAAAAAAATCGTATCAGTTATTTGTATACGAGCAGGGATGAAGGTATTGCAACATCGTTAAAATCAAATCAACAAGTTAACACGTAAGTACACAATACTTCAGCATACATATCCCAAAACACGAGAAATCTCCATGGTATCCTAAAAACAGTCCAGTCAATAAATCATTTGAAAAGTAAAGTACTTCAGCAGCTAACATCATAGGTTCATAGGTAGGTACTAGGCGATCGGCCCCAGGGCCTATAGAAGCCTAGCCAAAAAGGTATCCTGGCTTTCGCCACCCAAGAAAATTATTTTCCTGTGCCCCAGTTGAGCAGAGCCAAAGAGGTGATCCCCAGGGTGAATTTTCTATTCCCCATCCAATCAAGATTTTTCTTGAAGAGTGCTAATGAGGAGCTTTGTTTGATATAGATAGGTAGTTTGCTCCAGAGTATGGGAAATCTCTGGGACAGGAATCTATCCCTCCAGCATGTTCTGTTTATTGTTGTGACAAGGTTTAGGTCTTTAGAGCGTGTAGCTCGGAGGGATTAGGATTTCTTTAAGTGGAGCATGTCCAACAGCTCTGGGTTTGACATAGCTTTGTATGTTAGGCAGAGATCACCTCTGAGTAGGCTATATGCAACGGAGTAAAGCTGGAGTTTTTTGAGACAGTCTGTGTAGGACATCTGTTTGAGGCCGGTAATCTTCTTTGTGAGATATTTCTGCGGCCTTTCCAGTTGTTGTAGATGTCTTGTGAGGTACATACCAAAAGGGGCTTTGTACTCTATAATGGGTCTAATGAGTGACGAGTCGAGGGGAAGAATGACCTCTTTCTTCTTGGATGAGAAACCTTTTGTGATGAGGTGTGCCATATAGAAGGATTTCCTGACTAATGTGGTGATGTGATTATCAAAGGAGAGACTATTGTCCACCAGTGTCCCAAGGTCTCATCACACTTTCAGTGTTAAGTAGACTACCAGCTATGTGGTAGCTCATGGGTACAGAGTTTTTACTAAAGGGGATGACAATGCACTTTTTGGCATTGAGCTTGAGGCCATGGCTTTGACACCATCCATCTGTCTCAGTGTGGCCCTTTTGTAGGACGTCCACATCATTAGGAGTTTAATTATGGCTCCTAGTTTGCAATCATCTGCAAACTTCATTAGCCAAAGACCTTCTGTGTTAGCCTGTACTTCAGAAAAGTTGATAACAAACAGGAGAGGACCCAGGACTGAACCCTGTGGTACTCCACTTGTCACTGGTCTGAAGTCGGATTTGGAGTCTACTACTTTCACACTGTGGGTTCCGTCAGTGAGCCAGTTGGCAACCCATCTTGTGACATAGGGATTTATACCTAGTTTAGTGAGTTTATCTATAATTTCAGAGTGGTGGATGGTGTCAAAAGCCTTGGCGAGATCTAGATAGGCTGTGTGAACCACCTTACCCTCATCTACGGCTTTGGTGACTGCTTCAAAGAAGTCAATCAGGTTTTGGAGACATGATCTGCCTTTTACAAACCCAAACTGGGTGGGTTCCAGAGTTTGGAAATTACCAATTTCTTTGTTTAGAAGTCCCATGATGATATGTTCCATGGCCTTGCAGACCAGGCTCGTTAAGCTAATGGGGCGGTAGTTCCCAGGGTCCGTGGTGGCTCCCCCTTTGTGGAGTGGGATAACCATCACTGTGTGCCATTCAGTGGGCACAAAGCCTGAGGTGAAGCTATGACTGAACATGGTGCTTAGTTGGGGTGCCATTTCATTCTGTAGTTCATGTAGAATGCAGCCTGGGATGTTGTCAGGTCCCATGGATGCTGTGTTCTTGGCTTTGGAAAGTGTGGTTTTTACCTGTGCAGCCATGATTACAGGAACTTTGCATTCTTCCGGTATAGAGATGGGCCCTTTAGGGGGTGGGGAGGGTGTAAAGTTAGCACTGAACCTATCTGCCAGGATGTTGGCAATATCAGTTAGCTCTGTATAATTAGTGCCATTGTGCTGCAACTCAGAGCAGATCTGAGTGTTGCCATTGAGATTCTTGACATATCTATAGAATGCTTTGTGGTTGCCTTTAGAATCAGTGGCGATTATGTTTTCATAACTAGCTTTGGAGGATTTTATGAGGGCTCTCAGCTTCTTACTGAGGCTGACCAGGGAGTTCTTCCAGTGGTTATTTGTATCCAGTAGGTAAGGAATGATTGACAAAAACTTGATTTCACATTAAAATGAGATCCTATTTGTTGGTGGTAGCTCGGGTTGAGGTAAAAAAAAAATCGTATTAGTTATTTGTATGCGAGCAGGGAATGAAGGTATTGCAACATCGTTAAAATCAAATCAACAAATTAACACGTAAGTACACAATACTTCAGCATACATATCCCAAAACACGAGAAATCTCCATGGTATCCTAAAAACAGCACAATTCAACTTCTGATCAAACTTTCGACATTTTCTGGGCTTTGTTGACCATAGCATGCTACATTCAAACAAAAATATTCATTATTATCCCAACCCCTGAAAGATGCTTACAGCATATAGGTTATTACTCCCAAACTCCACATATCTGAAGGGAAGGAAACAAAATCGAAATTCACGATTTCTGGTGCAAGGAATTCTGGAGTTCCAAATGATACTTTCAGTTTCTCTCTTGGCTTATACCTAGAAAAGAAAAAAAAAAGAAAGAATACACACAATGTCTCCATTAATTACAGATTTAAGTCTGTCTTAAAGGAATGTACCCTACTAAGAAAAGTATCTCTGCTCACAAATGAATACAACACCCTAACTTCAACAGCTTGCGTTTACTCCAATATTAATCTTTGATATATTGCTTTCTTGAATTGTAAATCCCATGCAGGAAGCAGTTTCTGGAAACAAAAATGAAAAACTGATCTCAAGTAACAGACACGATTTTAACAGAAAAAAAAAACATAGTAATACCATGTACATGAGAACAATAACTTATCTCATCTTCAGTTCCCCTGCAAACCTACATTGGCCAGTTGTCCTGCAGATTGCTGCTTTATTCAACCCAGAGCACACTTTTCACACCTGTTGGCCTGCTCAGGTATCCTGCAACTGCAGTAACTTTAATAAATCAACACAGCGATTAGAACACCCAAGAAACAAAGAAGGAATGGAATGGTAGAAGACAGGGACAGAAGTAGACTGGGGCAGAAGTTGCTCAGCTTTGTAATGTCGATGAGAATCTTCCGCAATCATGTGAAGCCTCTCCTGTGGCTCTCCAGTAGATTATTGGACACAACCTATTTTAGAAATCTGTTACATTCAGCAATGTGGGTCTCAGTAGTGGCCTACGATTTGAAAAGGCTAATAAAGGGTAAAAAGGTCGCACAGACAAGCCAATTAGTAAAAACCACAAGAAAAACTGAGCCAAACTAGAGTTTTCACGGTGTGATACCTTAAACACCCTGTAATAGAGGCCCATGGGATACATGCAAATGAACCCTTAAGGACATCAAGTCTTTCAGCTATATGGCTTCTGAACATCTGTGAGTTTTTCCTTTTTTCCTTTTTAAGTCTTTATGGACAGATTCAGGCCAACAAAGGCTTTTGTTACTGATGAGCACCATTGCGTTATTGTTCAGGTCTTGCAGAACTCGCATTAGTTTTTGAGAACAGAGATAATTACAGATGAATCCCCTTCCTCAGGAAAGAAAATTTAGTCTAGAAAATGACTGGAACTTGAGATTATAGATAAGATGCAATTAACATGGAAGGTTCAGAATTCAGCCTGCTGCTACTTAGCTGCACAGCTGAACTCACCTCCATGGTCTTCTCATAATGCCGATTAATAAAAGTCTGGAGAATCTATCATTGTTAGGTACTCCAGAGAAAGAGCAATCCTAATTGAGTTAATCTTAACTTCAAAGAACCAAGTAGCCTCTCACTCTGAACCAGTAAAAGTCCACTGAACAGCCAGACAGTCTGGGTAGCATAGTCTTGTAATATTCCAAATGGGCTGGACAATTTGTTGAGGCAGCAATGCCATAAGACAAAAAATTGCATTCTTTCCAAAGATCTTAGAATGGTAAACTAAACAATAGTTATTAAGAAAAAACTAGCTAGCAAGAAAGTGCATCCTCCCTCACACAGATTCCAGCATGTGACTGTCTCCTTAACTCAGAAGTTCCTAGTCAAGCCATCATTCACAGATTAAAACATGCACAGATTACTATCTTCATATTCCAAAGGTATGAAGCCCTGATAATAGTCTGATGGCCTAAATTTGGTTCTTGAGGCCAGACAGTGATGGAGTTGGCCAAGGAGGATGGGAGTGAGTAGCCAAAGCTGGGCCATCCATCCCACGGGAGAGAGAGAGGTACCCTGAAGTGTTGCACTGCTGACACCTGGTGGAGACTAAATATCATAACACATTAGCATAAAAATACCACCAAGTCATGCTGATTTGGCAGGCTGCACGTGTTGTATTGGAATAATGGTGCATGTGGGCATGAGCAAGTGCACAAATGTGTCTGTGTATGTGTGTGCGCATGCATACTCATGTGTGTATGTGTGTACGCATGTACGCATGCATGTGTGTGTATGTGTGTAAGTATATGCATACATGTGTGTGTGTGGTTTACATGTGCACATGTGCATGCGTGTGAGTACATGCATACATGTGTGTGCATGTGTATGTATGTGTGCACCTGTGTGTTTGTGTATGTTTGTGAGTACATGCCCACTTGTGTGTACACACGTGCATGTGTGTGTATATTTGTGAGTACATGCACATGTGTGTATGTGCTTGTACATGTGCACATGTGTGCATGTGTGTGAGTACATGCATACGTGTGTGTGTGCATATGCGTGCATGTGTGTGTGTGTATATGCACACATACACGTATGCATGTACTCACACACATGAATACTGTATACGTGTGTGTGTGTGTGTGTGTGTGTGTGTGTGTGTGTGTGTGTGTGTGCATATGCGTGCATGTGTGTGTGTGTATATGTGTAAGTACATGCATATGTGTTTGTATGTGTGTGTATGTATGCACGCGTGTGTTCTGAGACATTGTAGTAACTGCATCATGTTCACAGATAACCCTCAGCTCCTAGACCACACAAATTCAACATGTGAGAGATGCAACTATATTAAGAACCTTGAATCCATGCTCTTTCACACACCAGTCAGTACATATGACAATGAGCAGGTTGTCAGTATGCACACGTCACCTCCTACTCCACCCAAACCCACTTCACAATGCCTATATATGCAGAGATCCTCACCAGAAACATACCTAAACACCAGAGACCTCTGAAACACAAACACAAGTACTCTACACATAATCCTTCCTCTGTAGAACACAATGCATATAACAGATGACATATCATCATTTCACCTGTCAAGCCCTTAAGGCAAAACACAAAACAAACATATTAGTCATAAATGATTCCATTGTGTGACACACAGATGTCCCTCTCACCAGGCTGGATAAGGAGAAGGTCAAGGTTAGTGGCCGGTCAGGTGCCAGGATCTGCCATATCACACATGCATTCAAGTCTTTCAACAAAGGTACTGTTATGACTCTGTCATAGTCCATGTTGGTGTGAACGACTTGAGATGTAACTCTCTGGACTATACGAAGAGAGAGACATGATTGTGCTCTCGGACTATGTGTCTCAGGGTGGTATGTCCCTAGCCTTAAGCAGCATTTTACCCTCACTTAGGATGATGCCTCAATAAAAACAGAAAATGATTGACTTCAATAATTGGTTTAGTGTCTGGTGTCATTCAAGGGGATACAATATCTGTCATTCTGGGATGACATGATCGACAGACCTCGATGCTTTGCTAGAGATGGTAGTCATCTGTCACCCCTAGGATTTCTGCTACTGGCCAAGACTCTTGCCACCCCCATAGTGCCTTTTTTAGGCAGTGTCTCAAGGACAAAATTCCCAATGTAAGAACTCCATCTAAGAACAGTCTCAAGGTTTTTCTGCTAAGCGCTAGGAGTCTTAACACAAAACTTCATTCACTGGAAACAGTCCTCACCTTGGAAAAAATAGACCTTTGTGCAGTCATGGAGACCTGGTTCAAGGCTGTGGAGAGTACCTCAAACATATTGGGCTACAACTCCTTCCATACGTTCAGACCACAAACTGAAGGCATGAAAACTAAAGGAGGCAGTATAGCAATATTAATTAATATAACTACACCTCCAGATTAATTAAACAGTATGATTCACTGGGGATATTCAGATGCAATTAACTGTTGGTAGGATACCTATTCAAGTCATTGCCAGCTACAGGACCCCTTCCATGAATCAGGGCACCCATTCTTCCTATTTGGATCTACCTGAGTCTATCAAAATATATCTGAACACCATGGTTTTGGGCGACTTTAACTATCCATCCATTGACAGGGGAAATTACTCATGCAGAAACTCACTTGCTCAAAGGTTCCTTGAATTCATTAATTCCAATGCCCTGGAACCACTAGTTGACACCCCCACAAAGGGTGCCAACATCCTGGATCTGGTGCTTACCAATATGGGGGACCACTGTAGCACCCCCATTGTGAGGTCTTCCCTGGTGAGATCTGGCCATAAATCATTCTCATTTGAAGTTACTATCACACCTGAACCCCCACACCCCGTAGCACAAACTAAACTAAAAAACTTCTCCGATTATAACCTCTTACGAGGTGGTAAAAATAGCTTCACTGCATCTCCTCCCTCAGATGGAACTGGCAACTATGTCAAGTTCTACACAAATGCTTTATACAAACACCTGAACTGCATTGACTTGGCCATACCTGATATGGCTAAAACAAGCTCCTCAAAGAAGAGCAAACCTGTTTGGTCTGCCGTTAACCGGCTTTACAATAAGAAGAAGAAATTGCTGTCTAAGAGTAAGAGAGAGCAAGCCCCAAACTGGAAACACTAATTCCTCAGCTTAAACAAACAAATAAAACTCCTTGTGAAGTCCTCCAAAGCTAACTACGATTCCACGTTAGCTTCCTCAACTAAGGACAACCATAAGGCATTCTTTAGTTACATCCATAACCTAAAAGGAAAGGCTCAGATTTGTGCCAAATTGGTGGTTAATGATACCACATATACCAAGCCTGTGAACATTACTAACCTGTTAGCTGACAGGTTCTGTGAAAACTTCACTCCCCTTTTCCCACCACACTTATCCCAAGAAATCCCTACTACCTGTCTCCTACCCTGTATCTCAAAAGAGCAGGTTGTGAACGCCCTCTCTAAGGTCACAAACACAGCATCCATGGGACCTGATAACATCCCAGGCTGCATCCGACATGGGCTCAAACAAGAATTAGCAATGCCATTGTGTACTCTTTTCAATCATAGTTTAAGCACTGGCTTCAAACAAGCTGAATGGAAAAAGGCCACCATTATCCCCTTGTACAAAGGTGGTGCTCCCACTGACCCTGGGAACTATAGACCTATTAGCCTGACTAGCCTTATCTGCAAAGCCATGGAGAGAATCATCATGTACCTTATCAACAAAGATATTGGTAACCTCCAAACACTACCCTACTCAATTTGTCAAAGAGAGATTATGCCTGTTAAACCTGCTGGACTTCTTTGAGACAGTCACCAAGGCTCTTGAGGGGAAATCTGTGGATACAGCCTACCTAGACATAGCCAAGGCTTTTGACACTATCCCCCACTCAGGCATAATTGGCAAAATCACCCAGCTAGGTATCAACCCATATATCATTAGATGGGTCATTAACTGCCTCACTGATAGAACCCATATAGTCAAAATAGGGGAATCCACCTCCAACAGCAGACCGGTAACCAGTGGCATTCCACAGGGATCAATCTTGAGACCTCTGCTATTTGGAATGTATTTCTCCAAAGTGCAAGCTTAAACTAAAGGCCTGTGGCTGACAAAGTTTGCTGATGACTCCCCAAACAATGTCAACATCCTACCAGAGTATCTTACACAAACAAATGACTGGTGCAAAGTCATGGCCTTAAACTCAATGCAAAAAAATGTATTATCATCCCTTTCGGTAAGAGTGATGTTCCTGCTAATTACCACATTAATAACAACACACTAAGTACTCACTCAGTGTGACAGACCTGGGCATACAGGTTGGCAGCAACCTTACCTTTGACCACCATGTCCCCACAGTGGTAAGAAGAGCATTCTATATTGCTCATCTCAAAGGTAAGGGCATTGTAACCAGAAAAAAAAAGTTATAACCTCCCTGTACTCTTCCCTCATCAGGCCTATAATTGAGTACAATGCCCTTTTTGGTATGTACCTTTCCAAGCACCTGCAGCAATTGGAAAGACCATAAAGGTTCCTCACAAGGACAATTCATGGTCTTCAGCATCTATCCTATGAGGATTGTCTGAAATCACTGTCACTTTATTCTGCTTCATACAGAGTACTCAGAGGTAATCTCTGCCTTGCATATAAGGCAACCTTTGACCCTGCTTTGTTGGAAATGTATATCCGTAAGTCAAATGGTATACGGGTTACTCGCTCTAATGGCCTTAACCTGGTATGTGACATTAACTGAACCTGCTGGAGGGACAGATTTGTCTCCCAGCAGTTGTCACACCTTTGAAACAGACTCCTGCTTCATGTCAAGCAGAGCACCTCATTGGCCCTCTTCAAAAGCAATCTGGACAATTAGATGGGTAACCATAAATTTACACCGGGGTTCCACCTATGTCCCTCTTGGACAGGGGTGATAGGTGCTGATCGATCAGATAAGGGTAAAACTTGGCTAGGCTTATAACGGCCCTAGGGTCATTAGCCTGGTAGCATCCTATAATCTTATGATCCTATGCATACATGTGTGTTCATTTGTGTATGCATGCACATGTCTGTTCACGTGTGTATGCATGCACATGTGCATGCATGCACGTGTGTGTGTGTGTGTGTGTGTGTGTGTGTGTGTGTGGGTATATGAGACTACATGCACACATACATGTGTGCATACATGAGCATGTGTGTATGTGTGTGGCATATGCATATGAGTGTGTATGTGTGATAGTATATGCATATGTATGCATCTATGTGTATATGTACACATGCACGTGTGTATGTATGTGAGTGCAAGCATATGTGTGTGTGTGTGTGTGTGTGTGTGTGTGTGTGTATGTATGCTTGCCCATGTGTGTATGTGTGACTGCATGAATACATGTGTGCATGTGTATACATGTGTGTAAGTACATGCATATGTGCGTGTCTGTGTGTAGGCATGCATATGTGTATGCGTGTGAGTACATGCATACGTATGTGTGTATGTGAGTGTGTATATACGAGTGCACATATTTGTATGTGTATGAATACATGCATATATATGTGTGTGTATGTGTGGTGAGTACATGCACATGTGTGTATGTGTGTGTACATGTGCATGTGTGTATGTGTGTGAGTACATGCATACATGCATGTGTATGTGTGTATATGTGTGTGAGTACATGTATATGTGTGTGAGTATATGCATACATGTGTATGTGTTCATATGCATGTGTGTGTATGTGTGAGTACATGCATATGTGTGTATATGTGTGTGTACACATGCATGTGTGTTTGTGTGTGAGTACATGCATATCTGTGTGTGTGTGTGTGTGTATATACTCTTGTACATGTGTGTATCTGTATGTGTGTGAGTACATGCATACAAGTGTGTGTGAGTACATCCATACATGTCTGTGTGTATGTATGCACAGGTGTGTGTATGTGTGTGAGTACATGTATACATGTGTGTATGTGTGCACGTGTGTGTATGTGCATGAGTACATGCATACATGTGTGTATGTGTGTACATGCATGCACATGTGAGTGTGAGTACATGCATATGTGTGTACATGTACACCATGTGTGAGTATATACATGTATGTGTGTGTGTGTGTGTGTGTGTGTGTGTGTGTGTGTGTGTGTGTGTGAGTATATGTGTGTGCATGTAAGTACATGCATATGTGTATGTGTGTGTACATGTATGTGAGTACATGCATGTGTGTGTGTGTGTGTGTGTGTGTGTGTGTGTGTGTGAGTACACGCATATATGTGTGTGTGCATGTATCCGTGTGTGTGTTCATCCATACATGTGTGTGTGTGTGTGTGTGTGTGTGTGTGTGTGTGTGTGTGTGTATATGTGTAAGTACATTTATGTGTGTGCGTGTGTGTGTGTGTGTGTGTGTGTGTGTGTGTGTGTGTGTGTGTGTGTGTGGGTATATGAGACTACATGCACACATACATGTGTGCATACATGAGCATGTGTGTATGTGTGTGGCATATGCATATGAGTGTGTATGTGTGATAGTATATGCATATGTATGCATCTATGTGTATATGTACACATGCACGTGTGTATGTATGTGAGTGCAAGCATATGTGTGTGTGTGTGTGTGTGTGTGTGTGTGTGTGTGTGTGTGTATGTATGCTTGCCCATGTGTGTATGTGTGACTGCATGAATACATGTGTGCATGTGTATACATGTGTGTAAGTACATGCATATGTGCGTGTCTGTGTGTAGGCATGCATATGTGTATGCGTGTGAGTACATGCATACGTATGTGTGTATGTGGGTGTGTATATACGAGTGCACATATTTGTATGTGTATGAATACATGCATATATATGTGTGTGTATGTGTGATGAGTACATGCACATGTGTGTATGTGTGTGTACATGTGCATGTGTGTATGTGTGTGAGTACATGCATACATGCATGTGTATGTGTGTATATGTGTGTGAGTACATGTATATGTGTGTGAGTATATGCATACATGTGTATGTGTTCATATGCATGTGTGTGTATGTGTGAGTACATGCATATGTGTGTATATGTGTGTGTACACATGCATGTGTGTTTGTGTGTGAGTACATGCATATCTGTGTGTGTGTGTGTGTGTGTATACTCTTGTACATGTGTGTATCTGTATGTGTGTGAGTACATGCATACAAGTGTGTGTGAGTACATCCATACATGTCTGTGTGTATGTATGCACAGGTGTGTGTATGTGTGTGAGTACATGTATACATGTGTGTATGTGTGCACGTGTGTGTATGTGCATGAGTACATGCATACATGTGTGTATGTGTGTGCATGCATGCACATGTGAGTGTGAGTACATGCATATGTGTGTACATGTACACCATGTGTGAGTATATACATGTATGTGTGTGTGTGTGTGTGTGTGTGTGTGTGTGTGTGTGTGTGTGTGTGTGTGTGTGTGTGTGTGTGTGTGTGTGTGTGTGTGTGTGTGTGAGTATATGTGTGCGCATGTAAGTACATGCATATGTGTATGTGTGTGTACATGTATGTGTGTGAGTACATGCATGTGTGTGTGTGTGTGTGTGTGTGTGTGTGTGTGTGTGTGTGTGTGTGTGTGTGTGTGTGTGTGAGTACACGCATATATGTGTGTGTGCATGTATCCGTGTGTGTGTTCATCCATACGTGTGTGTGTGTGTGTGTGTGTGTGTGTGTGTGTGTGTGTGTGTGTGTGTGTGTATATGTGTAAGTACATTTATGTGTGTGCGTGTGTGTGTGTGTGTGTGTGTGTGTGTGTGTGTGTGTGTGTGTGTGTGTGTATCTTTAAGTACAAATAGAACTTCAGGCCAGCAATGTTAGTCCTATTCCAGAGATGCAGCCATTAGGCTGCTTCAGGGAGAGTTAGTATGGTTTAGGCAAACCCCTCTTCTCAGTGGAATTTTTGTTTATTTTATTTTTATTTTTATTTTACTCATTTGTTGTCTGGGTGAGTCCACTGGACACAGTGTCTGTTTTCAGGGGCAACCCAGAAGCACTGTTGAGCTAAAACTCCCAAATACTCTAAAGCACTGAGTGGTTACATGACTTACTCAGAATCATACATTAGCAATGGAAAGATTCAAACCCTGGACTACAGTAAGCAGTTTGTCAACAGCTCATAGCTTTAATTTTCTGCACAGACTGACAGAGGATGAAAGCCCTGCACTCATCTCTTGATCCATAGTGCCTCCCATAAAGAAAAGGGTTAAGAAACAAATTGGCCAGGACAGAAATAAGAAAGGTCAGTGGTCACTGAACTAGATGATCAAGAGCTAACTGGATGGCTTGATTACAGGTAGCCACAGCTTTAACCAAACCACATAAACTGCTGTCCAGGATAGCTTCTTTACCGGGACAATTCAGCACGTGAGATGGAAACAAAAGGAAGTGTAAATTAATAGCTGCCAAGTCCACCGTTCTTCTGAATTAGTTTTTTTCTTCTTTGTAATACACTGCCTTGTACACAGCAGAATTACAGCAGACGTGTAACCGGTCTTCATCTACTAGCTGGACTATGTCAGCAGCTCCATTCCATAATATCACCAACATTCATCTCACTAATAATATATCAAAGACCGTTTGATGATACAAACCATTCTTGCCAAGTGCAAGCAAATATAAAATACATGATAATGTACTTTCTGTCTCTTTTTCTCTGTTTCTCCATCTGCCTCATGGAAAAATATTTTCTTAGATTTTGCATTCATCAAGGAGTCCCTTGATGTCACATCATTGCGTGGCAGGATTGCTATCTTTTCAGATTTAAAGCATGAATGTATAAGTTTACAGGATAGTTCCTACTCTCAGTAAAGATTACTTGTTCTGCATTTATCATCAAAATAAAGTCACTGTTATAGAATTCTAAATGTTTATTTTGCTTTATACTGTATTGACCCGCGGTGGTGGTGTTGCGGTAGCGTTGTCGCCTCACAGTAAGATGCTGTCCGGTTCGATTCTCAGCTAGAGCGTCTTCTGCATGGAGACATGCGTGAATGGGTGTACCTTCGTTGAAGGATGTGCGTCAGGGCTGGTAACTCAGCATGTAAAAATCAACTGCCAATCATTAGCGGACCAGAGTTCCACTGTGGAGACCCCTAACCGGGAAAAGCCGAAAGAAACAACAACTGTATTAAGATGTTTTGGTAATCATATCATTGTCTTCAGAGGTCTTCAAGTTAGAAAATATTTTCAATGGAATTATCAAGATATTTTAATGAACACTAATTGCAAAATCAGGACTAACATGGCAAAAATGAGGACGCGGATAACCTTAGTTTGCATGACTTCCATCGCTTCTTTCTTTCATATTTACAAAAGAACTGACTATAGAAATGCATCATGTGTCCCAAAATCTACACATATGACATAATAAGAATTTCCATGAGTTCCACCAAAAAACATACCAATTTTACTACTAAATTTGATGAAATCTGCAACTGCTTTGCTGAAAACACTGTGAATGGACCATTTAAAACCAAATATATACTGTTTTGTAATAAGCAGAGACTAAACCAAGCTGATCCAAACTTGATTTTAAAGGTATCATGCGGGAAGATCTATGAAGGTTACATTACGTTTCTGTATGACCAGATCTTTAGCTTTCTGTCTGTCTACATGGATAAAAAATGTGCAAATATATGATATAAGAAGTACTATTCTCAAAAGTGCCACTACAGTATAGCCAGCTATGCTGCTACACTTAGATAAAATAATAGTCTGACATTGGTCATTTTTTAAAAACTGCCCCTACATGAGTATATCATTGTTAGCTGAGCTCAAAACTAGACTGGTTTAACACAAAAAGGTATATATTAAATTCCCAATAATGATGTTCGGAAAAGCTCAGCACCCTCTTAGATCAGGAGAGATTTCTATACAACACCCTCCCCCAAATACAAAACTCAATCTGCCAATCAGATATGGCTGGTGACTTTAAGGCAAGGGGTGGGTTGCAGGAAGCAACTAAATAGGTGGGTCTAACTGGAATGAGCAGGACTACAATAAGGTCAGCTTTGAGCATGGTTATAATTTTACATAAATATACTTCTGCACATTAAACAGTCTTCATGAAGTTGTTTTCTTCTTCGGAATAGATACCAGAGTAACTCTGAGAAAGTTCATTTCAAACACATTTGGTGGTTGAATGCATTGTACTGTAATAACACAAAACTCAGCATCTCTAAACAGAGATGGACGGCCCTTATTGTAGATAAATAGAACTACTTACTCAAGTACATATGTGATATAAACACACTCTTTACCCCAATAAAAAAGCAGCGTATTTTCCAAAGTACTGACTTGGGACAAACCAAAGCAAACATAAAACAATTAAATTAAGTCATAATTTCTAAATCTGTGGGACAGTGAGTCTCTCCCAAGCTACAGAGAAATATTTCAGTCTTCCCTTTATACCAGAAAAATATTTTGCTCCTCTCTACACCAAAACAGTATTCACCCAAACCCACACACCGGCACAGACACACACACACAAAGCAAATTACTGCAATGATAATACACCACTAAGAGTAGATCCAGTTGTCAGGGATTTCAGGAAACAGTGACTTGGCCTTTGACCATCATGCATTAAAGAAGTCTTTTTATGTTGTACAACTTATAAGCAAAGGTTTAACATTTAGGTCCAAAGATGTCAGTGTTCCATTATACTTGGCCCTTGTTATACCAGTCATACAATACAATGTCCCCTTCAGTGGGTACTTGGCCAGACATATGTATCAACTGGAGCATCCACAGAGGTTCCTCAAAAAAAATAAATAAATAAATAATAATACATGGTGTAGACAACATGTCCTTTGCAGACCTCCTCAAAGCCTTATTCTTATTCTCAGTGTCCTACAGGTTTCTGAGAGGCAATCTGTGTTTAATCCATAAAGCAACCTCTGATCCAACTTAATGGACATGTTGCATATCCCAAAACAAGACAGCATCAGAAACGCCTGATCCAGAGACCTAAACCTTATCTACGACATAAATAAGACTTGCTGAGGGACAGGTATGTATCTCAAAGACTGCCCCTTTTGTGGAACAGGCTTCCCATCCATGTAAAGTAGAGTTCTTCCCTGCACCTATTCAACTGCAGCTTGGATCAGTGGATTTGAAATCATAAGTTTACCCCTGATCTGGCACGTATGTTGCTGTTACAGAGGCACCTTGTCAATGCTGGACCACTCATGCCTGAGTTATATATACCCCCACATAAACCTATAGGACCAAAATCTGACTAATATTTTTTAGGAAGCATGGCATGGCTTAAAAAGACCCGCTAGGGTCGATAGCCTAGTAATCCTATATTATCCTATGATCCTATGACTACTGCAACAAACCTTGTAGAATTCCACTGAGCACTGTTTTTTTTTCTTTGTGTAGTTACATTTTAACTGCCATTCTCTATTTGCAGTTAATTATCCAGTGTCTTATTTGCCACTCCTTTTGCACATATTAATTGGTAACACAGTCAAACAGATTGAATTTGACTGGCAGGACCTCTGCTGCATCAGCTGAAAGTAAATTTCAAGTATTTTTCAGGGAACTGCTAAAATAAATTACTACATGAGTAGATATGATTTTTACTTTTCTGGTAACATTATTTTTTTCTATTTTTTTCTCTCATTTTATTGCAGAGCGATTTTATTTAATGTTTATTTCTTCGAGGGAGTTTTACAAATTAGATTTTTGTATATTTTTTCGTGTGTGTGTGTGTGTGTGTTTTAAGGCTAGTATACATTCTCAGCTGCCTTGTGAATTTTGGGAAAATATGGACAACTAACATTTGTGGCTAAGTAGCAAGGGGAGAAAGTTCAAGGTTTTCCTTGCAGAGCTGTTAAAGCAAACAGATTATTGACTGAATCTGTTTTTCTTCACCTCTGCTGTAACCTGTCATTTTTCAAGTGTCTGTCTACTAAGTTAATTTAACTTTAATGACCTTCACACCCCTGTTTATTTGCTCCTACAAGTAAACAACAGAGGTGCAGTACACACGGAATGGTACTTAGACCACCATCAATAGGATTCAGGTAATGGGGCTCAGAGGATCACAAAACACAGCAACGTACTGCTGAATGGTACATCTCCAGGCTGTAGCCAATCAGATGAGAGTAGCAAAATAGAAAGGCTTTAAATAGTCTAGTCTGGACAATAGCGGAGCATTAGGAGTGCAGAGATGACAAAAAGCATGAGCAGATGCAGTGAGAACAACATCTGGACAAGCATCGGGATGGTAAAGGGAGTGCAGCTAAAAGCAGAACCAAACACTACTTTTTAGCTCTACCTAACACTACTGCAAAGTTAAAAAATCCAAATGCTAAACCACATCTGAAGAAATTTTCATAGGAAGTGAAAAGTGCCTATCTACACATCTTTTCAGGAATTTTAGCTGGATTTTGATTTTTGACTTGGTTTAATATTGTGGAGTCAACCTATATTAAATTGAATTTTTTAATGTTTTAAGTCCTTGGTTGTTTGCACTCATATTTTTCACTACTGCAAAGTTCTTCCAAAGGAATGTGAGGCAGTATAGGTTCATAAGTAAGTACTGAGACAGCATAAGTTCATAACTAAGTACTAAGTTAGCTGTCCTTGTGGGCCATTTTAAGCCTAGCCTATTTCCCTTCCAAAGGTAAGATTCAAACCCTGTAAATTTTATTTGTGAGGTAAACACCTTAACCATTATACCAATCCCCAAGGAATATCATTTGTTGGCCAGCTCAGTACTATACAGGGATAAAACCCTGACTGTGACCTAAGCAACCCAAATTCAGTTACAATCTCAGGCATCTGAAACACTGGCAGGGAGGATGGGCCTGCCTATGACCTAAGCAACCCAAATTCAGTTACAATCTCAGGCATCTGAAACACTGGCAGGGAGGATGGGCCTGCCTAACCTTGGGAGAGATACTGTGCCAGACATCTTTCTGCTAGAGGCCTGGTAGAGGCTGGAACAGAAAGAGATATAATACTGGGTTGTGTGGCTGCAGGACAGAGCAATTGTGATTGCCCATATGAGCCTGGTAGTGGGGCTCAGGCTCTAGCTACACCCTTTTGTTGTTGTTAGAAGGTAGACTATTAATGTTGGGATGTAACCAAAAACAGCATCATAGTATGATGGTCCACTCCGGCCTCATCTAACTTTACATGCCCAGCCATGTTTGTCTTGTGCATGGAGGAGGAGGACTCTATGCACAGTTGCTCTCCCTCTAGAGAGAACCTGTGGGTGAGAGTCATACAAAGAATCTGCCATGGATGGGAGCTTTGAGAATCAAGACTACATGGTCCAGAAGGGTCTGAAGTCAGTGAAGTTAGACAAAAGAAAAAACAGATGGAATGCCATTTGCTCATGCACATGCTAACAGAATGATTCTCATTAGAAGATAAAGACCTGAAGATTAGGCTAGGATAATTCCGGTAGTTGTGTGACTGCAGCAAGCCAAGAAACAATGAATGAAGTCACAGCACAATTAGACAGAAAATACGTTTATTCACCACAAACAATACATTAAGCGCTTTCGTTCAAGTGTATACTGAACTTCATCAGAACAATTAAGTCAATCTCAATTTGGTAGTTATACAATTTCAAAAAAATCACATGATCAGCAAGGACTAAACACTTAAAGTCACATAGATTTTAAAATACAAATTCTAATCCAAGTAAGCCCCCCAGACACACAAACACACACACACACACACACACACACACACACATACACACACACACACACACACACACACACTCATCTAAATGTCGTAATACTTCAATTTTAAAATGGGAGCTAATGAACAACACTCATTTAATCCTGGTTGAACACTTGCATTCAACTTAATCTGCCATAACATTTCCTTATAATTTCACTTGGGTTAGAATTTGAATTTTAAATCTGTGTGTCTTTAAGTGTTTAGTCCTTGCTGGTCATGTGATTTTTTGAAATTGTATAACTACCAAGTTGAGATTGACTTAATTGTTCTGATGAAGTTCAGTATGCACTTGAAGGAAAGCGCTTAACGTATTGTTTGTGGTGAATAAACGTATTTTCTGTGGAATTGTGTTGTGACTTCATTCATTGCTTCTTGGCTTGCTGTGGTCACTGGTCTGGAACATTTTTGGATTACTGTGTGACGTGTGACAGTTCCGGAGATGGTGGAGGAGGATGGACTCACATTACAGGATATACAGTAACAGTACCAGAGATGGTGGAGGAGGATGGACTCACATGACAGGATATACAGTAACAGTACCAGAGATGGTGGAGGAGGATGGACTCACATGACAGGATATACAGTAATAGTATCAGAGATGGTGGAGGAGGATGGTCTCACATGGCAGGATATACAGTAACATTACCAGAGATGGTGGAGGAGGATGGACTCACATGACAGGATATACAGTAACAGTTCCAGAGATAGTGGAGGAGGATGGACTCACATGACAGGATATACAGTAACAGTTCCGGAGATGGTGGAGGAGGATGGACTCACATGACAGGATATACAGTAACAGTACCAGGGATGGTGGAGGAGGATTGACTCACATGACATGATATACAGTAACAGTACCAGAGATGGTGGAGGAGGATGGACTTGCATGACAGGATATACAGTAACAGTACCAGAGATGGTGGAGGAAGATGGACTCACATGACAGGATATACAGTAACAGTACCAGAGATGGTGGAGGAGAATGGACTCACATGACAGGATATACAGTAAAAGTTCTGGAGATGGCGGAGGAGGATGGACTCACATGACAGGATATACAGTAACAGTACCAGAGATGGTGGAGGAGGATGGACTCACATGACAGGATATACAGTAACAGTTCCGGAGATGGTGGAGGAGGATGGACTCACATGACAAGATATACAGTAACAGTACCAGAGATGGTGGAGGAGGATGGACTCACATTACAGGATACACAGTAGCAGTTCTGGAGATGGTGGAGGAGGATGGACTCACATGACAGGATATACAGCAACAGTTCCGGAGATGGTGGAGGAGGATGGACTCACATGACAAGATATACAGTAACAGTACCAGAGATGGTGGAGGAGGATGGACTCACATGACAGGATATACAGTAACAGTACCAGAGATGGTGGAGGAGGATGGACTCACATGACAGGATATACAGTAATAGTTCCGGAGATGGTGGAGGAATATGGACTCACATGACAGGATATACAGTAACGGTACCAAAGATAGTGGAGGAGGATGGACTCACATGACAGGATATACAGTAACAGTTCCAGAGATGGTGGAGGAGGATGGACTCACATGACAGGATATACAGTAATAGTTCCGGAGATGGTGGAGGAATATGGACTCACATGACAGGATATACAGTAACGGTACCAGAGATAGTGGAGGAGGATGGACTCACATGACAGGATATACAGTAACAGTTCCAGAGATGGTGGAGGAGGATGGACTCACATGACAGGATATACAGTAACAGTTCCGGAGATGGTGGAGGAGGATGGACTCACCTGACAGGATATACAGTAACAGTACCAGAGATGGTGGAGGAGGATAGACTCACATGACAGGATATACAGTAACAGTACCAGAGATGTGGAGGAGAATGGACTCACATGACAGGATATACAGTAACAGTTCCGGAGATGGTGGAGGAAGATGGACTCACATGACAGGATATACAGTAACAGTACCAGAGATGGTGGAGGAGGATGGACTCACATGACAGGATATACAGTAACAGTACCAGAGACATGGAGGAGGATGGACTCACATGACAGAATATACAGTAACAGTACCAGAGATGGTGGAGGAGGATGGACTCACATGACAGGATATACAGTAACAATACCAGAGATGGTGGAGGAGGATGGACTCACATGACAGGATATACAGTAACATTTCTGGAGTTGGTGCAGGAAGATGGACTCACATGACAGGATATACAGTAATAGTACCAGAGATGGTGGAGGAGGATTGACTCACATGACAGGATATACAGTAACAGTTCTGGAAATGGTGGAGGAGGATGGACTCACATGACAGGATATACAGTAACAGTACCAGGGATGGTGGAGGAGGATGGACTTACATGACAGGATATACAGTAACAGTTCCGGAGATGGTGGAGGAGGATGGGCTCACATGACAGGATATACAGTAGCAGTACCAGAGATGGTGAAGGAGGATGGACTCACATGACAGGATATACAGTAACAGTACCAGAGATGGTGAAGGAGGATGAACTCACATGACAGGATATACAGTAACAGTACCAGAGATGGTGGAGGAGGATGGACTCACATGACAGGATATACAGTAACAGACCATAGATGGTGAAGAAGGGTGGACTCACATGACAGGATCTACAGTAACCGTACCAGAGATGGTGGAGGAGGATGGACTCACATGACAGGATATACAGTAACAGTACCAAAGATGGTGGAGGAGGATGAAATCACATGACAGGATATACAGTAACAGTTCTGGAGATGGTGGAGGAGGATGAACTCACATGACAGGATATACAGTAACAGTACCAGAGATGGTGGAGGAGGATGGACTCACATGACAGGATATACAGTAACAGTACCAGAGATGGTGGAGGAGGATGGACTCACATGACAGAACATACAGTAACAGTACCAGAGATGGTGGAGAAGGATGGACTCACATGACAGGATATACAGTAACAGTACCAGAGATGGTGGAGGAGGATGGACTCACATGACAGGATATACAGTAACAGTACCAGAGACATGGAGGAGGATGGACTCACATGACAGGATATACAGTAACAGTACCTGAGATGGTGGAGGAGGATGGACTCACATGACAGGATATACAGTAACAGTACCAGAGATGGTGGAGGAGGATGGACTCACATGACAGGATATACAGTAACAGTACCAGAGATGGTGGAGGAGGATGGACTCACATGACAGGATATACAGTAACAGTACCAGAGATGGTGGAGGAGGATGGACTCACATGACAGGATATACAGTAACAGTACCAGAGATGGTGGAGGAGGATGGACTCACATGACAGGATATACAGTAACAGTACCAGAGATGGTGGAGGAGGATGAAATCACATGACAGGATATACAGTAACAGTACCAGAGATGGTGGAGGAGGATGAAATCACATGACAGGATATACAGTAACAGTTCTGGAGATGGTGGAGGAGGATGAACTCACATGACAGGATATACAGTAACAGTACCAGAGATGGTGGAGGAGGATGGACTCACATGACAGGATATACAGTAACAGTACCAGAGACATGGAGGAGGATGGACTCACATGACAGGATATACAGTAACAGTACCAGAGATGGTGGAGGAGGATGGACTCACATGACAGGATATACAGTAACAGTACCAAAGATGGTGGAGGAGGATGAAATCACATGACAGGATATACAGTAACAGTTCTGGAGATGGTGGAGGAGGATGAACTCACATGACAGTATATACAGTAACAGTACCAGAGATGGTGGAGGAGGATGGACTCACATGACAGGATATACAGTAACAGTACCAGAGACATGGAGGAGGATGGACTCACATGACAGGATATACAGTAACAGTACCAGAGATGGTGGAGGAGGATGGACTCACATGACAGGATATACAGTAACAGTACCAGAGATGGTGGAGGAGGATGGACTCACATGACAGGATATACAGTAACAGTACCAGAGATGGTGGAGGAGGATGGACTCACATGACAGGATATACAGTAACAGTACCAGAGATGGTGGAGGAGGATGGACTCACATGACAGGATATACAGTAACAGTACCAGAGATGGTGGAGGAGGATGGACTCACATGACAGAATATACAGTAACAGAACCAGAGATGGTGGAGGAGAATGGACTCACATGACAGGATATACAGTAACAGTACCAGAGATGGTGGAGGAGGAGGATGGACTCACATGACAGGATATACAGTAACAGTACCAGAGATGGTGGAGGAGGATGGACTCACATGACAGGATATACAGTAACAGTACCAGAGATGGTGGAGGAGGATGAACTCACATGACAGGATATACAGTAACAGTACCAGAGATGGTGGAGGAGGATGGACTCACATGACAGGATATACAGTAACAGTACCAGAGATGGTGGAGGAGGATGAACTCACATGACAGGATATACAGTAACAGTACCAGAGATGATGGAGGAGGATCGACTCACATGACAGGATATACAGTAACAGTACCAGAGATGGTGAATGAAGATGAACTCACATGATAGGAAATAAAAGAGTACAAGAGGAAAATGAAAGAAGAAGGTAAAAGCAAGCAAAAGGTACAAGTCAAGTATTTATCAAGTACAGAAATAAATTGGATGGGATAGTGGGGCAGAGCTGGAGAAAGGAAGTGGCACAGATTGGAGGATAAAAGGAGGAGAGAGAGAGAGAGAGGCAGAGAATGACTGAAGTTTACATCACATGATCACATGGCACAGCACAGGTTCTTAGGAAACTTTGGGGTAGATAAGTGTGAGCATTTTTCAGAACATTACAAGAACTACATAAATGACTTTTTATTTATTTATTTACATTTGCTTACTTGGAAATTCCGACTGGATGCAGGCCCTTTTTCAGCGGATGCCCGGGGAGAAAAGCTCCACACCATGTATATGATAGAGATACAAAGTTGCAGCAATTGTAAACAACATTACAGGTTGTTGGCTTTAATACAATAACAAGATATTAATTATCAACAGTATATACAGAAAACGTTGCAAGTTAAGACAGTTTCTTGTCATTTATAATATTAGTAACAACGCTATCAGACAAGATGTTAAAGTATGTAAAGACAACTAGCTATTTCTGATTGTGGTTAGTAGTGGCAGTAGTATAGTTGGGTTAAGAGTTTAGGTGGGGGGGTAAGGGTGGGGGTGTTAGTCTGGATTAGAAAAAGGACAAAGCCAGTGCAAATTTAAGTGGGACTTGGGAATTATAAAGGCTAACTGTTTGGCTAGTCAGATGAGAAGGAAAAGGAAGACAGACTGAAGAGAAGACGGCAGCAGCAGGATTGCAGCTAGGAAAGTGAAAGAGGGCAGGACGGGGGAAAGGCTTGTGGCCATAGGTACATGTGATCAGACAACATCAGGCTTCATATTTTATAGGTTCATTACATAGCTTTGAGGACTGCGCAGACGGCGCAGTGGTGCAGCGGTAGTGTTGTCACCTCACAGCAAGAAGTTCTCTGGTTTAATTCTCGGCTGGGGTGCTTTCTGTGTGGAGTCTGCATGTCCTCCCTGTGTTCATGTGGGTTTCCTCTGGGTGCTCCGGTTTCCTCCCACATTATAAAGACATGAGTCTGGAACATTTCTCCCCGGGCCTCCGCTGAAAATTGGCTTCGTTCCAAGTCAGACTTTCCTGGTTAACAAATGTTAAATAAATAAAATAAATACATATATAAGCAGGAGGATCACTGAAAAACCTCACCAGAAAATTCCAATAGTGTTGAGAAGCATTAGTTATCTTGATCGATATAGTACACGCTTCATATGGACATTTGCAGTTACTCATCCCATCATCAAACTGGGTTTGAAAGCTGACTAGGATCTTGCTTTGTTTCACATTGCAAGGAGAGTTCTCTGTAAGTAGGAGACAGTGTTATATCTATCAAAAATCCAAAAGAAACCTCCACCACAGGAAAAAAGCCAAACATATTGTAAGGATGAGCAAAACAACCACCAAAAAAGTCTGGGTTCACTGAAAACGTACAGCTTCATCAGCTTTCTGTGAAACCCATCTTTTTTGATGGTTGCTTTGGTCTTCTTCACAATAAATTTGTGTTTTTCATTAGTCCTGAGATGGAGGATTCTTTTGGATTTTTCATGTTGTTCAGGGTCACAGAACAGGTGTGCCTACTATGCACCTGGCTATGGTGTTTATATATCTATCATGCCAACTGGTCATATTTATGTGCTACAGAAAGTTAAGATCTTTGGTGCAGGTAGTAGTGGTGTCATCTGCTTTGTAAAGGTAAAGGAGGTCTAGTAGGCCAGGGTCATCATTAGCATGGAAAACCAGGCAATATTTGCCTGGTGTCTGCATGTGATGGAGCATCTTAGGGGTCTTCTTATTTGGGCAAGAAGAGATACATGCTAACGTCCTTTGATTTGATTTCTGTTTCTACTTCACTGAGGTAGATACCAAAGAACAGGGACCAAACACTGAGCCCTGTTGGATGTGAGCTGTGACTATTTTTTCTAAGAAAGACATGCCAACAAGCCATCAACTCTTACTATATGAATGCTGTCTAGGGGGAAAGTTGACAATCCGGTGGATGATATCTGTGTTGAGGATTAGGTGGGTCAGCTTGTCTGTAATACCTGCATGGGGAATGTTGTCAAAGACTTTAGTCAGATCCAGATAGGCAGTGTGGTTGCCCATGAATTCAATAACCCTTTTAAAGAAATCAGCTATACTGTTATAGACTGAATCTGCCTTCCAAGAAATATAATTGGCTAAAGGAATTAAGGATCATTAATTTTGTTATAAATTCTATGATGATGCATTCCATGACTTTGTAAATCACCGTGGAAAAGGATTGGTCTATCAGAACCAGGATCTGTGGTGGTACTACCCTTTGGGATAGCATGACCTAGACCCATAACTAGTTTGGGACAAAGGGGACCTCTGCCCTGGGTGCAAGCTAAGAGGCATAATTGTGCTGATGATGTGGGAAGGCAGTGCCAACATAGCTTTATGAAGCCATGATGGTATGAGCCTCTAAGGTTTAGCAGCTACACAAGGAATGCCAATACTGCATCTGTGGTCAGTGTGTGGCGATTTAACAGTGCTTGTTGCATTTGTAGCAATCAACTTACTACAGTTTCCAAGTACATGAGCTGTTTTTGCTTTGAGTAGAAATTTTATTATTAATTCATTCATTTATTTTTGTGTTTATTTGTTTTATTTTATTTATTTATTTATTTTGCTTCTCAAGTTTGAGTTGAGGGGGTTCCAGTTCAAGGAATAGCACAGGGCAACAGATGACCTACTCACAGTTCTAGAACCACCATAGCATTTCTCCCAACATCTGGTAAACAACCAGCAGAGAAGAATAGGGTGAGCAGGTTCAAGAAGAAAAAAAGAAAATAGGGGTTACATGGCTGGACAGGATAAAACGGTAATGTACTTAAGATGTTTATGAAAGCAGAATGACACGTCAGGAGAGAGTAAAAACCTTTTTTAAAGGAAAATATAAGGGGCAGGGACATGTGATAGGGGTGAGCATGGTACTAGGGGGATGGAATTTCCCTGGAAGAGAAAGTTGATGTAGGAGGTAGGGGGCATGATTAGCAGATGCCTTGATATGAGAAAGGATTTTTTCCCAGAAACAGTGGCTGGTATGTAGAATAATTTACCGGGAATGGTACTATAGGCTAAAAGAGCTGTGTGGCCTTTAAAGCAGGCTGGCATTTCCAGAGTGACAAAATGAACTGTAACTAAAGCTCGCTGCAACCACTGGACTGACTAGATAGAATAAAATTCATCTTTTTATGGATAATGTATGTAATACGATGCAATACATTCCATACCGGTGAACATGGGCAAGAAAGTTAATCAGAACAACTTCACTAGTTTGCTCTTCAGAAAATTTTTCATGCCTTTCCCTGAGACAGAATTAGGGCTAATGAGCCCATAATGGCCTGGTTCTTTCCTTGACCCTCTTTTGTGTAAGGAAATTTCAATGGTCATTTCCAATTCTTAGACACCAGTCCACCAAACACCACTGTCACTTCATTTAACACCCTGCTAGACAGCTTATCCCCCCCATCTTATATCTTTAAAGTCCTTTAGGTTCTGTCTATGCCTTGTCCTAGCTACTTTCCCATTTGTCTAGTTTTTCGACCACCTACACCAGCTTTACCTTCCCATTCTGTGTTCTACCTCATTCATCTTCCATAAATATAAACATGAAAAACTTATGAATTATAGCTGCTGGATCTGTAACATTTTTTAACATCTCCCTACCTGTTTTTCAGTACCACAGTCCTGTATGTGACTAGTTGTAGCTGAGAATGTTTTTTAAACGCATCCTCTTGTTTTTCTTCCCTTAAATACCACTGATTTCTCCTTCTTTAGTGTCACATTGTACGGTATAGTGAGATTCGTTGCTTTTTTTCTGGCATCTTTGCATGTTTTTTTTTCTCATCCTCCTCCCAGTTATTCATCCACCTGGATCCCTTCTTCTTCTTCTGATGGACCACCTTTGTGAATTTCTGATTTTGGCAAGTACAGTGCCTCTTCTTCATGCACCCTATTTTTCATCTGTTACTGAATTTGATTTCCTTCTGCACGTCATCGTTGATACAACTTCATTGTTACTTTATTGTGCTTATTTCCTACCTTCTTTTCCTGTTGTTTCTTGTTCTTGCACTGTTTCCTTGATTAGAGTGCCAGAACCCCCATGGCCTTATGGTACTTCTCAGGAATGCCCCATGGAAGGAGAGACACACTATGGCACTATCAGGTCACAACTGTTAATCGACTATCTCACCTATAACCCGGTCACCTCATCTGCTCTAGTGAGCACTAGATAAAAGATGTCTTCTCCACATTTGTCCACTCAGTCTGATCAAATGTAAATTCCAGTAGAGCTTGTATGAGTTCCCCTCTCTCCCCCGCACCTTGTATGCAGTCAGGCCCTGATTCATTGATAGAAGTTTTAAGGCTTTCTTTTCCTTTCCCACCCACATCCAACTACATCAATTTTAGCCCAGATTTTGTGATAAAACCAGTATATCCACTGTCAGTTTCCTTGCCCATTTCCTCATCTTATGTTCTCTCTTCCTACTCTTTGTTCAACTTCTACATCTTTGCAAACAATAATTCACCCATAGTGGTGGTGGTGCTACGATAGCGTTGTTGCCTCACAGTAAGACATTGTCCTGTTCGATTCTCAGCTAGAGCGTCTTCTGTGTGGAGACATGCATAAATGGGCCTAACTTGATTGAAGGTTGTGCGTCAGAGCTGGCAACTTGGCAAGTAAAAATCTACTGCCAATCATTAGCGGACCGGAGTTCCGCTGTGGCGACCCCTAAACGGGAAAAGCCAAAAGACTCAACAATCAGATCATTCTAAAAGGACTGTTGCTTGGTCATTGGTGATGTTAGAAAGAAGGAAGGTCAGACTGAGACTGTTGCTTTAATATACTTATCCAGTCCACAGTAAGATTCTGACAGTTCCAGATGTAAACCTTTTGTGTCTTTCGTGTAACTCCCCAACCACTTACTTTTTTATATTCTTTCTGTTAATGTGAATCCTTCAATACCTTACCAACCTCTATATTTCCTTTCTTCCATAACTTGCTAATGCAAGATGTTTTATTTATTTATTTTATTTATTTATTTATATTTGTTGACCGGGAGTGTCCGACTGGACGTAGGTCCATTTTCAGCAGAGGCCCGGGGAGAAAAGCTCCACAGTTAAAATAAACAGACAGTAGTTACATTGGATTACATAGCGATTAACAATTTACATAGCAATTACTTACAACATATTTACAGATGAAGAACATAGTACATCAGTAGACAACTAGAATCTTTATCTGTGAAGTACATAACAGACATTAACAAATGTTAAAATAAGAAGTTCCTGCTGTATAAGTACTAGGCTTATGAGCATCTGAGCTTGCTATAATCAAGGTAGTTAGTGGAGTGGAAAGAAAGGTAGTGGTTGGATGGGGAGGGTGATATTAGAGTGGGAGTTGTAAGGGCATAGCCAGCATGTTTTAGGTGCGCTTTTAGTAAAGTTTTGAAGTGGGTGCATGATGGTACGGAGGTAATTGTGGGTGGGAGGGAGTTCCATAATTTGGCTATGGTGCAAGAGAATAGTGCTTCACCAGCAGAGTTATTGGATTTAGTGATCTGCAAGTGATTTTTGTTGCTGGATCTTAGTAGTCTGGTGGCGCGATAGGGTTGGAGTAGATTCTGGAGGGATGTTGGTAGCAACTATGGAATAGCCACTGCGTGGTCTGCATTCCCCTTAAGTGCTCCACTTTTGTGTAAATTCTGTTAAAACAGCTAGTCATTTGGCCTTGATCTTGGCTGAAAATGGTAATTGTCATTAGTCTATTCACCCAGTGACCAAAATGCAAACAAAAAGCTTTAATAAGCAATTTTATGTTTACTTGTTGACAGTTTCTATGACAATGTCTGTCAGGTCAGAGTCCTTAATGTGAAACTGACAAACAGTGCTGCATGTTAGACAGTGATGGCTGTGTACCTCACAAACTGTTTGAAAAATCTAACAATAATTTTATTCCACCACAAACTATTTAAATAAAAAGCATATTCAATGGTAAAAAATATTGGATTTTGTCCTACATTTCTACTGATTTGAGAAATCTGATATAATTTGTTTATTTTTTTCAGTAGTTTTTACCCCGTAACCATAATTAAAAATGAGTCCGTACCTCCTTGCGAGTCCAAAGTCAATGATCTTCACTTGGTTCCCTGCTTGACTCACACACAGAATATTCTCAGGCTGCAAAAGGAAAGGAAATGGGAGTAAATTTCCCAAAACTACACCTTGCGCAAACATTCATTTTTTTACGTCATTTCAGTTATTTTCATAAGTACATGTCTGTACAAGTATCTAATGGCCTCTCTCCCCACCCCCAGCCTGGCATGACCGTCTGTTTTTCAGCTCTGCTTGAATAAGAAGGATGTGTTTATGTGGGCAGCAGTGTGGTCTAGCAGTCGAAATGCTGTGTAACCCAAGAGAACTTGGTGGTGGTTCTCAGCAGCTCTTTGTTAAAACAGCATGTGCTATGAGTTAAGGAAAGTCACCTGACCTTCCTTAGCTGTAGTCCTCACAGCTGTGGGTTTGGGTAGAATCAGACCAGGGCCCCATAATAAACAAGGGCATGTCTCTGTGTAGTCATACGTTTCTTCAGTGTGTTTGAAACTGAATACGTGTGTGTGTGTGTGTGTGTGTGTGTGTGTGTGTGTGTGTGTGTGTGTGTGTGTGTCTGTATGTGCACTGTGCATGCATCTCTGGGTCATTCTGTGTGCACATGTGACTGTATAATAGCAGAAATTGTATCTACTTCTACAAGTGAATACACCCAAACACTGAAATGTTAGGCACGTTAAGCAACATACTCATACACTGTGAGGTTCAGATATGGCTATTACAACACAGTTCTGAACATCCCGAACTATCTGTTCAAATCGTTTTGGCACAGAGGAATACAAGGAAAACAACAAACATGACTTATCACACTAAATGTCTGTAACTAATATAGAGTATCACTCTGACTTATGTTAAAAAATACAGCCATAACTGAAGGTTTGTTACCAAGTACATTTGCAAAGTATATAGAAACCTAGTCTTTGCTTTAGGCTTTTACATAAAGTATGATTATTTAACATCATCCACTCAGTTAGAATATTCCCTAAAAAAAGAAATAGAATACTGAATTACATGACATGTACCTCAACTTTAGCTTTGCTCTCTGAAAAAAATAGTTATGCCGTGGTAACATTTGGAAAAAATATGTATGCTAATTATGCTTAAAATGAACAGGTGTATTTTATATAAGTTAAAGCAAGTATAAAGTACAAAAAAACAGATGCCCATTACATATTTTAAGCAATTATACAACTTTTAATTAGTATCTGTTAATATTGTTCATGTTTTCACAATCAATATTCATAATAACAAAAGTCCCTTATTTTAATATACATGAATAAAAACGATGCAACCCTTCAAAGTATAACTATGCTGCAAATAAGTGGAATTACAGGCATTGAATGTTTTATAAAGCATGGAGAGGTACTTTTTATAAAATTGCCCGAGTTTTCACATTATCTCATAAGTTTCAGTAGCTTTTTGGAACTTATCAAGACCCAAGTAAGTGAAGTGTCTCTTTCACACTAGTTTTTTTTCCCCGAAGTATACTCAGCCTAAGACAATGTTATGTTGATCTGCTTGTATAAAATCTATAATTGCAGCCTAGTGCTGTTGCATAAGTGATATTAGTTACTACACAGCTTTTCCTGTTTGCCTTATATTTTTATTATTTTCTATCCGTGTTTATAATGTTTTAAAACTATAATAAAATTCAGTAAAAAATGCTGCTTGAGTTCACAGATAGTGTTCTGCACAACAAATTGTGCTGGCGATGAACATTTTTAAAATTAACAGTTCCATGAAAAGGAAATATGGAAGATGTTTTCCTTAAAAAGACAAAGGCGTGAGTTTAATATTGGTGACATTTCAAGTACTGATAAGTATAGAATATTTGGAGGCATGACTCAACTCAAGTGCAATTTTTGTTATCAATTATGACATATTTATTTTTCCATTTAAGGTTTGAAATAGCATGATGCAGTGACATTATAATATGCGATAGTAGCATATTTTAGAATACTCTGTGGGCATGGATTCTAGAACATTCTATGCATAATAAGCAGTGAATCACTTGTAACTTACACATAGCTGCTTTAATAGACTGGCTCATTTAAATGCCTTATAAACCAGACCCAGTCCCACAGTTCAGACCCAGTCCCACAGTTCCTCCTGAAGCAGCATCATCATCTGAGTTATATTCTGCATTAATGCTTTATTTTTACCTGCATTTGTCTATTAATGAGTATAACACTTTTAAAGTGCGCATAAATATATTTGTGAAATTTATAAAAGAACTTTCAAGTCGGACATGTTTAACTGGCTATAACTGTTTTATATGAAAAAGATTAAAATATAACTTGTGAAACTTGTCCAAAGAAATGATTACTTATCAAATCATATGATTAAACTAGAATGGAATGTACACAGTGTTTTAATTAAAAATGATACATGAGAAAATGCAATTTAGTACTGCTAGAACAGTGCCATTTATTCTCTGATAAGTCTTTTTACCATCAAATGTCTTATTATTGTGGGAATACAAAAAAATCTTAAAATATAATCATTTGCAAAATTGGTGTAAAACATAAATAAGTATGCAATAAAGGTAAGTAAAGTTTAGCAACAGCACAATATGAAACTTTGCAACGTGAGTTTATGCAATTTGGCATTACTGTCATCTCCTCTCCGTACCAGCCAGCTGTAAGTATAACACCCATGCAGACATTTTGCTATGCATCTAACATACACTCTTGTAACCTACCTTTAGATCCAAGTGAAGAACGTACATTTGGTGCATATAGTGGATGCCTTCGCAGATCTGTTTAACAAACACCATAACTTCCAGTTCTGTCAAACGGTAGTCTTCATCAATAATTTTTTCAAAGAGTTCGCCACCTTCCAGACTAACAAAAAAACAGGGACACCAGCAGTAAAATCAGTTTGTGATGAAGAAACAAGAAATCTGAAATAGAAGCACTGAGATACTGACATTTTCTGTATAGCTAACAGTGGGCTGACCATATGATTCAATAGGGTGCAAAGCATTAGTGAACACAGTTAAGTTTTACTTGCAAGTAAAAGGTAAATGCAGGGAACTGATAATATTATGTTTTCCAACATGAGTACTTTGTTATGATGCAATTTCTTGACCAAATTTTTATGGTCATTAGTTATGGCGGCAGTTCTTACTGCCCTGTGATAGATGCAGCATTCGGGTTCACAACAGATGGTGTTCTTTGACACTTTTGACATGTTAGCATTATGTTCAGTGTTTGAGAGGCAGTAGACCTATTCCACATAGTGCAAATATAACACATGTTATGGTGAGCAAAGAAATGTGTAAGAGATGCGCAGACTATTTATTAATTTGTTCATTCACTGCTATGTGATAATCAGCAGTTTGAATTGCTCCAAAATTGGCCTATTTATGTTAAAACCTATGCCAGATGCATTAACACTCTGATTTTGTCATAGACATTAATACTTCACATACTGCATATCACAACCCTCAACTACAAAATTAGGATCCCTTCCATTAGTAGAAAAAAGAAGCATTAGGAGCTAACTGTGCAGTATGTCCACAGTGTCATCCATATAGTTTAGAAAATAACACAATACAGTATTCTAATTGATACAATCTAAATATTATATATAGTAGAGTAGTTGTGATAAGCAGACAAGTATTGCTATTACAAAACCACAGTTATTATCCAGTTTTACACCCCCACACATACACACAGACACACACACACACACACACACACACACACACACACACACACACGCACACGCACACGCACACGCACACGCACGCACACACACACGCACACACACGCACACACAGACACACACACGCATGCACATACACACACACACGCACACACACGCACACACATGCACGCACACACACACACACACCTCCAAGTAACAAGAGTTCAGTCTGCAGTGAGCACTTCCTGTTCCTGATCAGGTTCCCTGAGCTGTGTGTGCCATATGCTGCAGGCATAGCACTGAAAAAACAATGTATTTTTCACTAACACTTGCTAAATAAATATACCTGTTTAATCAGTTACTACATCTTCATTGTACTTCTCTTCATGAACTGCCTCAGACCTTTGCTCTGCCTCCAGCCCTGTTTGGTCTCCTTCCTCATTGTTTCCACAACATATGCTTACCATATAGAAGCACTTTAATACCCTCCTCATGACTGTGTTGGATCTTACTGATAAGGTTAGTTCTCCCACAGTACAGGTAATCCCCAGATCTATGACTCCATTATATTCCTTGTCTATTTTTACTAGTTTACTGTGTCCTATCACCCAGACACATAAGTATCTTATATTTGACTGTGTAAAGGTTATGCATTGAATCACAAAGCCTTCAAGCAGGAATTCTGTCAGTAAAAAGCAGACAGGTGTTCCCCCAAGAGGGATACGCAACTTAATTTCAGAGAACAAAATCACAGTAGACATCTTCCTTGATATTTCAGCCTTACTAAAACCTAATAATCTTAACTAATGCACCTTCCTCCATTACAAATATTCTCTGTCAACCCACTGCTTTCACTAGAGACATTTTCTTTCCTCTCTGTCTACACTGGTATTTATCATAGTTTAGTGAGCCCAGTCAACAAATTAAAGGTATTAAAGTGCAATTAAGAGAGGAGAAAATAAAAGCCAGCCTTGAGAAAAAAAAAAACACAGTTCAGCATTCAGGATAGAGCTTGGCAGTGTATAATGGTTTCATCATGTTGGAGAGCACACTGTATATGTTTTTGTATGCATCCAGTTATTTTGTTCCTCGGCTGGCATCGCCTTTTGAGTACCAGCCAG
>NC_056746.1:1285126227-1285218727 GCF_019279795.1 Protopterus annectens | reverse complement strand
GTGTGTGTGTGTGTGTGTGTGTGTGTGTGTGTGTGTGTGTGTGTGTGTGTGTGTGTGTGTGTGTATGTGTGTGTGCGTGTCTGTGTGTGTGTGTGTGTGTGTGTGTGTGTGTGTGTGTGTGTGTGTGTGTGTGTGTTTATGTGTGTGTGTGTGTGTGTGTGTGTGTGTGCATCTGTGTGTGTGTGTGTGTGTGTGTGTGTGTGTGTGTGTATTTGTGTGTGTGTGTGTGTGTGTTTACTCGTGCATGCGTGCCCTTGCATGTGTATGAGAGTATTTAGACAGTATATGAATGGGTCCATCATTGTCAGTGCATGCATTCCTAGTGTATGTGCATGTGTGTGTGTGTGTGTGTGTGTGTGTGTTTGTCAGAGGGTATTACTGACTGTGCATGGTCTCCTTCATTGTATGGTGTTCTACTGCCCAATTCTTTAAGTTGCTGAATGGAGCAATTCCTAATTGTGCACATTCTCACATAATAAAAGTTAAAATACAATCACAACTCAAGAAAAGCACCTCAGTCCCTAATTTGATGATAGGTTTAGTCCTTTCATTTTTCTTTCTTTGAAGACTTCATCAGAACCATGACATTGAGGTTATCCAAAGGTAAAATAACCTCAGATAAAGTGACATGACACCTCACTCGCAAATTTAAAGCCACAATTATGATAATATAAAAATATATATGCAAATTCATGAATAAATACTGTTATTACATAATCCTGTTAAAACACCAATCATTAAAATTTAATACATGTAAATTAGTAAATTATTAATACTGTTGTAATAATAAAACCTTCATTAAACAAAGACACAGGCTACGTGCACATAGAATGGCGCACAGCAACGGTTATGCCGCTCCACAAAGGAGGGGCCACAACTGACCCTGGTAACTATCGCCCCATAAGCCTGACTAGCCTGGTCTGTAAGGCTATGGAGCATATCATCACGGAACTCATTAACAAAGACATTGGGAAACTCCAAACACTTGACCCGACCCAGTTCGGCTTTGTTAAGGGCAGATCATGCTTACTAAACCTGACTGACTTCTTCGAGACAGTCACCAAGGCCATAGACAAGGGAAAGGTGGTTCACACAGCCTACCTTGACCTTGCCAAGGCATTCAACACCATTCCTCACTCGGGTATTATAGAAAAACTCACCAGCCTGAACATAACCCCCTATATCACAAGATGGGTTGCCAACTGGCTTACAGACAAAACTCACACAGTAAGAATAGCGGGCTCCAGGTCTGACTCTAAACCAGTCACAAGTGGTGTCCCGCAAGGCTTGGTCCTGGGACCACTACTGTTCGGCATATACTTCTCAGAAGTACAGGCAAACATAGGAGGATTATGGCTAACCAAGTTCACTGATGACTGCAAACTGGGAGCCATAATTGACTCTCCGGCTGACATGGACATCCTTCAAAAAGGCCTTACTGAGACAGACACCTGGTGTCAAAGTCATGGCCTCAAGCTAAATGCCAAAAAATGCATAGTCATCCCGTTTGGGAAAAACAAAACACCCATGAATTACCACATAGGTGGCAGCCCCCTTAATACAGAAGAGGTAATAAGAGATCTGGGGACCCAGGTAGATAGTAATCTCTCCTTTGACAATCATATTGCCAAAGTAGTTAGGAAATCCTTCTATGTGGCCCATCTAATTACTAAAGGGTTCACATCTAGAAATAAAGAGGTTATAATGCCCCTCTACTCGTCACTCATCAGACCCATCATAGAGTACAATGCCCCATTTGGGATGTACCTCACAAGACACTTCCAACAGCTGGAAAGACCACAAAAGCACCTCATCAAGAGGATTACTGGCCTCAAACATATGTCCTTTGCAGCCCGACTGAAAAAACTCCGGCTGTACTCAGTGGCATATCGCTTACTCAGAGGTGATCTCTGCCTGACTTACAAAGCCATGTCCAACTCAGAATTGATGGACATGCTCCACCTAAAGAAATCCAAGTCACTGCGAGCCACGTGCTCTAGTGAGCTAAACCTTACTACAGCAATAAATAGAACATGCTGGAGGGATAGATTCCTGTAACAGAGACTCCCCATGCTTTGGAACAAAATTCCTAACTACATTAGGCAGAGCCTCTCACTAACACTCTTCAAGAGAAACCTTGACGAGTGGATGGGTAACAGAAAATACACCCCTGGGATCACTTCATTGGCTCTGCTTGACAGAGGCTCAGTTAATTACTCAATGGGGTGGTGAAAGCCGACACACTCTGGCTAGGCTTATAAATGCCCTCGGGCAGATAGCCTAGTACCTACCTATGAACATCCTTTCATAGTTTTGCAGCCCTTAACTTTAGAAAACTTGTAATATTCAAATTGTCATTCTGACGATGTAGTTTACATGTATAAATCCAAAAACAAATGTTGTGGGGAAATCAAACCACTGGTGTGTAAAACACAGAAAATAGCAAGAAATTCAAAACACAACCAGTAGTACACAGCAGATATAAATCCAAGCCGAGGCTTTAATAAAATAAAAAACACAGATGAGCACTTTCGCATATAGCTTCTTCAGATCTAATAACAGAATATAATGCATACTACTTGTAGTAGTGACTCTATAATACATCCAATCAAGTAAGAGTGCATTCCCAAGTTGCTAGGTGCTATTAAAGCAACAGGTAATCACCAAAATTCTAAGAATCAGTATCTGATAATTATATGCCAAAGCTTAATTTCATATGTATACACATAAGTAAAAAAACATTAAACATGGCAAATTAGTAAATTATTAATACTGTTGTAATAATAAAACCTTCATTAAACAAAGACATCCTTTCATAGTTTTGCAGCCCTTAACTTTAGAAAACTTGTAATATTCAAATTGTCATTCTGACAATGTAGTTTACATGTGTTTAATCTTAGCGGCCATTTTAATGCCATCACTTCCCATTCTATTTTGCCAGTCACCACCCCTCTCATCTGCAATGTCACTACCAGAACACATTTTTTTTTAATTAAGACATTGTTGTGCATGCTTGTATAATGCACTAATATAATTGTTTTTGAATTACTATAATGGTATTGATATATAAGCACCCTGAGACTTTTTTAGTCTTAGCAAGATAAAAACAAGGTGTCTGTCACTACAAACAAGATACTCCACCATTTTGGTTCCACAGTTGTAATTTTCAGTAAATTTTGGTAATTTATTAATTATTTTCATATTTACATATATTAACATTAATGTATGAACATCATATGCACATAACATATTTCTTTGTACCTCCTGAAAAAGTAAATTCATGTACTTTAACCAGATTCATTCTCTCATATTTGACCTTCAAATTACTTCCCCCTTTTATAAACCAAGTTTGGCCATTGTCCTGTGCTAGTATCTGGTATGTTAAAAGTTTCAAAAAATACTCCAATACCGATCTGTAATAATGTCAATTATGTAATGTCAATTGTCACAAAAATAAATTCTGTTGAAAATTCCAACCCATCAATACTTTGTAAAAAATGCAAGAATCCTTCAATAAATGAGCCAACTTGTTATAAATATTTTACGCTTACCATCAATAGACTTAGCTAATGGTTCAGTCTTTGACCCAGCTGCTGATAACAATGGGCCTTAGAGGTGGATCGTTTTTGTTTTTACGAATTTTGGGAATACAAAAATAATATGTATTCTAGGCTTATCCATCTTAAGATATTTGTACAGTTTATCAGATATTTCATTATTAACATATAAATAATGTAAAAGTAAGTCAATTGCTTGGTAAGCTATGTTAATTTAATTTTTAAATACTTGCATGTACTGGTCAGGCTCCATATCAGTCATTCTGCTGATGTAATTGATCCAGTCCATAATAATCAATCCACACCTTTTATCAGCTTTCATTAACCTAACAGTCTTATCATGTGTGACATTACTGAGAAATAACCTTTCATCATTAGACAAATTGTAATATCTGTTAGTCCTTTCTAATAGACATATATATCTTATGTCTTTGTCACATAACCTCTCAATGCATGGTATAAGGGAGGGGGTTGTACACACTTTTTTCTAGTGAACAATAAATAAACATTGTTGAGATTAATGTTATTTTGATGAAAATAGCTAAGTTTACCTTCTAAACATGTAATTTTAAATCCAGCAAAGTGTCTGCTAAATGTAATCTTGTGGAAGGAACAAAAGTAAAACCTTTTTCAAATAAAGTAACATGTTCTTTCATCATTTCAATTTGATTGAAATTATAAACCTTAAAATTATTTTGTTCAAAAGTTGACACAGTACCTTTTTCAGTTAGGTCAAAAAATGGCTTTGTGCTTTCCCTTTCTGAAATCGACCCCACCAATTGGGTGCTTTTGTCCTGAGGCAAATTGTGGTTTTTGCCATTCTTCTTCACTGAACTCAACAACCTGGAAGGCCCCAGTGTCGCTAAAGGGTACAATCATTTTTTCCATCACTGTTCACTTCCTCAGTCTATTCATTTTCGCTAATGAGACTCATCATTCATACTTGCTGCTTGATGACAAAATAAACCTTTTTCTTTTTATAATACAAACCATCTCTTAAATTTTTGCCCTTCTTGTTTTTGATCTCCTTACATTGTCGATTTTGTTGAAAATTCCTTTTATCTTGGTTTATGTATAACAAATGCCACGTCTGTCGTGATGGATATAATGAAATGCTCAATCTTCCCCTTCAGTACTGCCGTAATTCTTTCATTGTTTTTTTACCAAAATTCTCATGTACATTACGCCTAGAGTGTTGAATATTTCTGCTAATTTACTATGTAAGATAAAGCCACTGTTGGTTACATTTGCTCTGTTAGATGCCACAACCACTTAAACAATGCAAAACAGTAAGTTGTGTACTCACCATAACGTTAGATGTATGTAGTCCATCTCGCCTCACATTCTTCACCTGTGGGTTCAGAGCCGAATATCGGCTCCAACACGGCCTATTTACTAGCTCGAAAGTCTTTGATTGGCTGGGCTAAGATGGTATCCCACAATACACTGCTCCACATCCCCAGATCTAGTTTGCTGCCAACAGAAGTATAGTATCCATCACCCAAACACACACACACCCTTAACAATGAGGTCCAACAAATTATCCAAAGGGACTCTGCAATACGAGAAGGACATGGTGTACCTCCAAATCCTCCAGGTCCCTAGCACCTACATCCTGGGTGGCTCAATGGAAAATACTCCTGAGCACTGTGGAGCCAAAAGATGATCTGCCCCTGGACACCACATCCAATTTGTAATGGGAGACAATCGTGTGAGGAGAAGCCCACGTTGCAGCTGCAATTATATCATCCATCGATAACCTAGCCTGAAAGGCTGTGGAAGTGGAAACAGCTCTTGTAAAATGTGCTCTGACTGGAAAGGGCAGACTCTTTCCCCCTGCCTGATAAATAAAGGAGATGCAACCAGCTATCCACCTAGAGATGGTGACCTTGGAAACTGCAGACCCCAAGCGATTCTCTGAAAATGAAAGAAAGAGCTGGTCTGACTTCCGCCAATCTTTTGTCCTATGTAGATAAAAGCGCAGTTGTCTATGAACATCCAACAGATGAAACTGGTACTCTGCCTTGTTGGAAAAATTGGGGAAGAAGACTGGTAGTTCAATGGGCTGATTAATATTAGATAAGGAAGCCACCTTGGGAAGAAAGGACGGATTTGGTCTCAGAGAGACTCTATCTTTATGGAATATCAAATATGGGGGCTTAACTGATAGGGCTTGGATTTCTGAGACTCATCTAGCTGAAGTGATAGCTATCAAAAAGGCAGATTTCCATATAAGAAATTTTAAGTCGCAGGAGGCCGCAGGTTCGAAGGGTGGGAGAGTGACAGCCTGCAAAACAAAATTGAGGTCCCAGGGCATAACAGGTTGAGATACAGGGGGATGAAGCAGAAGAGTGCCTTTCAGGAATGCTTTACACAGTCTGTGTGCCATTAAGCTAGGTTCATAAGCTTCATGAAAACTTGAAATAGCCACCAACTGAACTTTGATGGTGGATGAGGCAGACCCTTGGTAGAACAAAGCAGACAGGCATTCCAAAACAGAATCGATAGGGGCTGTGTAGGGGTCAATACCTTTGGACTGGGCCCATATCGAGAACCTTTTCCACTTACTAGAGTAGATCTTTCTAGTGGACAGTTTATGAGAGGACAAAAGAATATGGACCACGTCTGGAGAAAAATCATGACATCTGACTACGGATGGAAGTGGAGTAGCCAGCCAGTCAGCCGGAGGGTCCCCAGGGAGGGGTGGAACTGTCCCGACATATGAGTCAGCAAGTCTGGACGAGGATCCATAATCCAAGGAGTATCTGCAATGTAAGGTTGAAGGAAGGGAAACCATACTTGATGAGGCCAGTGTGGTGCGATCAGAATCAATCTGCTTCCCAGGGATAGCACTTTCTGAATCACCCTTGAGATAAGGGGAAACGGAGGGAAAGCATAAAGTAGACCCGAGGGCCAATTGTGCACAAGAGCATCCCTTGGAGATTCCCCCGGTAAGGGGATCAGCGAGAAGTAGCGGCTGCATTTCGCAATGAGGGGACTGGCAAACAGATCGCAACAAGGCTGACCCCATCTGCTGAATATGCTTTCCGCCACACGGTGGTTCAGGGACTACTCATAGGGCATGAGCATCGCTCTGCTTAGCCTGTCTGCAATCACACTGGTTTTCCCTGGGATATCCGTTGCCACCAAGGACTGTTGGGGAAGCTATCGCCCAGTTCCACACTCTCATGGCCTCCCTGCACAGAGGGTAAGATCGGGTTCCTCCTTGCTTGTTGAGATACCACACTACTGACATGTTGTCTGAGTGTATTGCAATAGTCCCTAGAGGGAGGACATCCTGAAGTGCCTGCAACGCAAAAAGCACTGCCTTCATCTCCAGGACATTTATGTGCAAGTCTATCTCGTGCTCCTGCCACGTGCCTTGGACCATCCTGCTGCGATAATGCCCCCCCCAGCCTATCTGGGAGGCGTCCGTGGTCACTGTGGCTACTAGGTTGGGTGATACAAATGGTTTTCCTACATTTAAGGTGTTGGTGCATAGCCACCAACTGAGGTCCTGCTTGCATTTGCCTGTGATTAAGATTGGATGGGATAGTGGCAGTCTTTGAAAGGACCATTGGGTGAATAGGAGCCATTGCAGGATTCTCATATGTAACCTCACTAACAGGACCACCATGATAGTAGATGCCATTGTCCCCAGTAATTGAAGAATTAGCCTTGCCTTCACACGTCTCAGAGGCATCATCGTAGGAACCTGTTGTTGCAACCCCGTGATCCTCTCCAGTGGTAGGAATGCTCTCAATCGAATAGTGTCCAGCTCTGCTCCTATAAATGAGACACGCTGTGAGAGTAGCAAGGCAGATTTTTTCCAGTTTATTGTAATGCCTAACTGGTGACATAGATTTATGGTAGTATCTCTGTTTTGAAGAAGTAGATGCTTGGTGGGGGCGGAGAGGAGCTAGTCGTCCAGGTATGGAAACACCTGGAATCCTTGACGTCTCAAGTGAGCCGTCACCACTGCTATGCACTTGGTGAACACCCTGGGGTCTGTGGTGAGACCAAAGGGCAGGGCTCGAAACTGGAAATGCCTGGCTCCTAGCCAGAAGCGTAGATGACATCTGGATGCTCTGTCCATTTTGATGTGGTAGTAAGCATCCTTCAGGTCGATGGAGCACATCCATACTTCTTTTCCCAACAATGGGAGAATCAATTGTAGTGTGACCATCCAGAATTTGGACTTGCGTATGTAATGATCGAGTTGGCTGAGATCCAAAATGGGTCTCAGGTCCCCCGTTCTTTTCGGCACCAAAAAGAATCTTGAGTAAGTCCCTAATCCGATCTGGTCTGGGGGGACTGGTTGGATTACTCCTTTTTCTAGCAGCTGAGAAACCTCTGATGCTGCTTGATCCCTTTGACTGGGTGGAACGTCTGGGATCTGTTTGACGGGAGGGGGTGTGGAGTAGAATAGGATGGTGTAACCTTTGATGATTATCCCTAATACCCATCATTCCTGGGTGATGTTGACCCAGGCTTCCGGATACAGGGAGATTCGACCCCCGACTGGCTCCGGAGAAGCACAGTCGGGCACACCCTCAGGAATGAGAGTATGGGGAACCATGAAAGGAATCGCGGTCCCCAGAATTGCGGGGGCCCTCTGCCTCTGGGGCAACGTCTCCCTGAATACGACCCCCCTCCCCTGCCTCAGGAGGGGGTCTCACCTTGTGCGGCAGGAAAAGGCCTTTGTGATTTCTTGAACCACATCTTTCCACCTCGCTGAGCCTTGGGATAAGGTCTCGACGGGAGGGAAAAATGGACTCCTACGGCAGACAAGGTCTTTCCCTCTTGCTCGCACCTGGTGAGGGTGTCTTTCACTTTGGTTCCGAACAAGGAGAAACCATCAAAGGGGGCATCAGTGAAGGAAGACTTAAAGGCCTCCGCAAAGTGACCCAGGCATAGCCAGGCTTGCCTCCTGAGGGCCACCCCTGAGCTAGCCGCCCTACTCGCTCCCTCGGCCACGTACAAAATAAGGTGCATGGACGAGTTAGCGATGGAGTTGAGGGTAGAGAGCTGAGCATTAACAGTCTGGGCCACCGCCTTAGGTACGTTACCTGCTAGAGTATCTCCTAACTCCTTAAGGGAATCTCTCTGGAGCCACATGAAATGAGACAAATAATTCAGTGACCGCAAGGTAAAGGTAGCTGAAGACAGGGTAAGCTTCCCATACCAATCCATAGTTCTAGACTCCATTTTAGGAGGATGGACCGAAGAGGAAGACTCAGCAACTTCCTTCTGGGTGGCTGCCGCCACCACCATAGCATCTACCGGGACTCTCTTAGTTAAAAATTATTTTCCTTGGGGAGCGGACAAAAATTTGTTGGGGCATCGAGGAACAGGCTCCACAGAGTCAGGACTCTCCCACACCCTTCGACAAATAAGGTCAAGGAGCTCGTCGAAAGGTGGAGACACCCAGGAGGCGGATGGCTGAGCACCAAAAGCCTTAAGGAATACTGACTCCTCCTCGGAGGGGGTTTTGGAGGGCCAGTCTCCTCTTTGTTTCAGGATCTCCAGGATATCGGAGAACAAAACATCCTCAGAGGATGACTTGAGGGACCCCTCCGATTCCTCGAGGTCAGTATCGGAAGTGAGTGAATCATCCTGGGAGTCTATGTGCTTCTTCTTGCACAATTTCTTTCTGGGGGGTTCCTCAGGCACAGTCTCTGAGGGCCCCTCAGAAAGAAGGGGACCACTCGTGGGGGTATCCTTAGGCCCTGGCGCTCTGCTGTCCAAGGATAGGTGGGCATCAGAAGCTCTCGCTGGTGTTGTGGGGGAAGGTAGAACCGATCTGAGAGAAGTAGCTGACCTAGCCAGCGCGCTCCGCATAGCCTCGAAGGTGGGACCTCCCGAATCGGAGGACCGACCGCCCTCCAAGGCTATGACCGGGACTGGTGTCCCCGCAGCCGAGACACTGAGAGGGAGGCTCGGAACTGAAGGGTGTTCCGAGACATCCCCCTCGGGCCCGACCGAGGAGACCTGAGTCTCGAACCCTGTAGACGGAACCGACAAGGTCGGAGCCGATGGCGGGCACCGATAAACACCATTGGGGGATTGGAGCTGGCGCAGGAACATCCCTCGGACCGGAGCTTACTGGCTCCGATGACAAGGATGCGCTCGGAGGAGGAATAGCAGAAACAACCTTAGGAGCCAGCTCTGGAGCCGACTGGGTAGGAGCCGAGAAAAGTTTGGCAAACACCGGCGACTATAGGACCCTCTGCACCACCCTATCTACATCCAAATCGGAAAGCCTGGAGGACTTGGAGGAGATGGATGGAGACCTTGACCTCCTATCTGGAGAACACTGCCTCAAACTTGGCGACCGGCTCCGAATTGGTTCCAGTACGATCGGAGCGGACGCAGATTCACTAGACACAGCTACCTCCTGCGGCCCCGATGATGGTAGAGCCGAGGAAGCAGACTCAACAATAGTGATTTTAGAAGGTGGCTCTGAAGCAATAGATGGAGCCAGAGACCTTTTCTTGGATTTTGAGGATTTAGACTTCGACTGGGAGCTGGGAGCTGAACCTAAATCCTCCTCAAAGGACGGTTTTAGCAGTCCCTTGAGGATTAATTTGTTTTTCCTCTCTTGGAGAGGCATGGCAGAAACTGCACGACTCCTGTAGGTGGATGGCTCCAAGACAGTAAACACAGACTGAGTGTCCATCTGTGATGGACATCTTATAAGCACACTTCGTACACTTTTTAAAGCCTGAGGGCTTATGCTCTTTCTGCTCCTTAGACATTCTAAGGCCAACAACCGTAGCAGCCGCTACTGACAAAAGGCGGGAAACCGCTAACACAGAGACCGAGAGTCAACACAAGTACAACAAACAACCAGGGCATAGGGGAGAACCTCTTAACTAAAACGGTTCTCCACTTAAAAAACTACAACGCACCAAAACGACAGCCAAACAAACACCACAATGGAGGACTAGGTCCTCTAACTGAAACAGGCCTAGCCCGAGGGAAGTTAGGGATACCACAACACACAAAAACACTCACAACTCACAAAACACTAACGCAGCAACAATAGTTATGAAAAAGCTCTATTTGGATAACAATAATCAGCAAAATTTTTCACAGTAAAAAGGTTTTAGCAATAGTTAGCCACAGCCAAGTCGAGACCACGTCCGAGCTCTACAAGCGGCAAATGAGATCTGGGGATGTGGAGCAGTGTATTGTGTGATACCATCTTAGCCCAGCCAATCAAAGACTTTCAAGCTAGTAAATAGGCCGAACCCACAGGTGAAGAATGTAGGCGAGATAGGACTACATAACATCAGTGAATTTTCTTAAAACAAGTAAACCAAAATAAAAATAATCATGTTAAAACTATAACAATCATTAAAATTTAATACAGATAAATTGGTAAACTATTAATTATTGCAGTAAAAAACTTCATTAAACCAAGACAGACTTTCACAGTTTTGCAGCCCTTAATTTTAGAATGTTTGTAATATTCAAATTGTCATTCTGGCCAGGTGGTTTACAAGCATTTAATCTTAACTGTCATTTCAGTTCTATCACTTCCAGTATATTCTGCCAGTCACCACCCCTCTCATCTGCAACAACTCTGTCAACTACCAAGTAAACAATTTTTTTTAAATCAAGGCAAATTGTGCATGCTTGCATAATGAACAAATATAATTGTTTTTATTAATATTATAATGGTGTTGATATATGTGCACCCTGAGACTTTTTTATCAGAACAAACAAGATACATCACCCTTTTTGTCCCACAGTTGTAATTTTCACTACATTATTGGTAATGTATTAATTAGCTCTATATTACATACATTGTTAACATTAATGTATGCACATTGTGTGAACAATGCACAGTTCTTTGTTCCCACAGGAAAAGTAAATTCATGCACATTTACCAGATTCATTCTCTAAAATTTGACCTTCAAATTGTTTCCCATTTTATAAACCACATAATAAGATAGTGCTGCTGTGGGAATGTTGGGAATGTGCTTGATTATAAATCCCATAATGGCACAGCTTAATAATGGCAACTCTTATATTCACACATGGCAAGTTATGCTGCTTTGCCTTCCTAAATGAATAGCAGCTATAATGTAAACTAGCAAGGAAAGAAGAGTGTTAAAAGGGAGGAAAGTTCTGGGAGAGCATTAACGGCATATAGTGCACATATTGTCTTAGGACAATATAAAGGGTAAAGTGTGCCTGTTTAGTTTGATCAGAGTAGTTTACCAATTTAGGAATGAAAGTGCACAAATGACTAGCTGATAAGAGTAAACATCAAATTAGATGTTATAAATACTTAAAAGGGAAATTAAAGAGTGCATAAGAAAGATAAAATTAAGAAAGGTGATGTCTAGCCTTCACTTTTTGCTTACATGGAATATAGCAGATTATGACTGGGTCTCCAATCATAACCAAGTTGTTTTATATTTGACATATGGATGACAAGAAATTTGCCTCAAGATCCTGAGGAAATTTGCAAGTGTGGTACAGAATCCAGGAAGATTTCATAAATAGGTTGTGAGGTATAAGCTAAGTCCAGAGAAATGGAAGGAAAGTACATTGGTACCACTACCCAATGGCTGTGCTGGGACTGACTCAGGAAACTAAACACTGGCATTTCTCATTTTAACATTAAAGGTGATGGAATACACACACACAGAGAAGAATCAGTTGCGTTCCTTAAAATAAGTAACCTACAGAATAAGCATCACCATGGTTTTGTGAGCAAAATGTCCTGTCAGCCCAACCTGATTTATTGACACAAGACAGAGGTGACCCAATAGATGTAAAGTTCCTTGACTGTTTTCTCTTATAGGAGACTGAAAAGCAAGCTAATACAACTTTGAAAAGCAGAAAAGTTAACAAAATAGATTGAAGAGTGGTTGTGTGGCAAAAAACAAACATGGATAGAGAAAGCGCTAATAAAGTTATTTTCACAGGGGTTGGCCTTGGGTATGTTATTCTTTTATATCTTCAGGTCAGACAAAATAAGGGTCATCCAAAATGTAAGCCTAAGTCTCTCAAGCCAATACTAAATGGAAGATGGTGGAACATGTCTGCAAACTGACATAATCAGAGAAGTAGCGACTCATTTTTAATGTACAGAAGTGCAAATCCCTTCATCTGCCACCAGTAAACCTAAAGTGAAATGCCAGTTAGGTGGTGAAGACATCTTGAAAATACAAAATATCTTGGTATGATAGTGGCTGCAGAAATGAACAGTCAGGCAAAAACTGAAACAAGTTTGGCCAAAGTCAGTAAGATGTTACCGTGCTTTCTTAGGTGATGAACTGAGAACTGTGGCAGCTGCATTATTGCTCTACAGATATTCTGTCAGTCCACAGCTGAAGTACCATGGACCATCTTGGTGCCATAACAGAAGAAATCTAAGATATTTAAGAGTTTATATAAAGGAAACCAGAGTAACAAGGGAGAGGAGTAGTGCAGAAAGACCTGGGGCCGTGTGATTAAATATGTTTAAAGAGGGAAAGTAAGACAGGAAGATGGGGGGGTAAGACTTTCCGACAGAAGGCACATAGCTAAACAAAGTTGTGGATAAGAAGAATGTGCTAGCAGAGGAAACTGTAAACTGTTAAGTCCTCAGCTATATTCGGAGATAGCTGGAATATACACTACGTGCTAAATAAGGTGAAAAGGCATGGATAGTGCAGTTACAGTGTAACGGCTGCATAAAAATGGACAGAGCTAATGGGCAGTCTTGTCATTTTCTGCCATCACCAATATGAACTGAAATATAAAAATGAATATAGTTCCACATTAAATGAAAACACAATCTAAGGCATAAAAAAGTTTTGTACTAACAGGGAAGATAAACATCAGAGGAGACCATAAGTGGGAGTACTGCTGTCTGCTGTGTAGGTAGCCTGGGGGAACACTGCCATCTGCTATGTATGTAGCCTAGGGGAACACTGCTGTCTGCTATGTATGTAGCCTGGGGTAGCACTGCTGTGTAGGTAGTCTGGGGGACACAGCTGTCTGCTGTGTAGGTAGTCTGGGGTAGCACTGCCATCTGCTATGTATGTAGCCTGGGGTAGCACTGTCATCTGTTATGTATGTAGCCTGGAGTAGCACTGCCATCTGCTATGTATGTAGCCTGGGGTAGCACTGCCATCTGCTATGTATGTAGCCTGGGGTAGCACTGCCATCTGCTATGTATGTAGCCTGGGGTAGCACTGCCATCTGCTATGTATGTAGCCTGGGGTTTCACTGCCATCTGCTATGTATGTATGTAACCTGGGGTAGCACTGCCATCTGCTATGTATGTAGCCTGGGGTAGCACTGCCATCTGCTATGTATGTTGCCTAGGGGAACATTGCTGTCTGCTATGTAGGTAGTCTGGGGGAGCACTGCTGTCTGCTATACAGGTAGTTTGGGGGAATACTGCCATTTGCTGTGTAGGTAGTCTGGGGTAGCACTGCTGTCTGCTGTGTAGGTAATCTGGAGGGCACAGCTGTCTGCTGTGTAGGTAGCCTGGGGTACTACTGCTGTCTGCTGTGTAGGTAGCCTGGGGGAGCACCTTCTGCTGTGTAGGCAACCTGGGGGGGGATTAGTGCTGTTTGCACGTGCAAGCAGCATCTGCAATATATATATATATATATATATATATATATATATATATATATATATATATATATATATATATATACTTAGCCACTGTGATTAGGATCCCCTCATGACTTTACCAGCTTACAACTTAGCAAAAGGGGGAGTAGCCTCTGTATATTACTGCAACTGGAAGAGTATAAGATGGAGTGCAATCAGGTTCTAAAAGGAAAAGAAAGAAAAGAAAGGAATGTGTATGAGGGGATGGGATGAAAACATTGGGAGGTGGAGTAATAAAGAAGCTGTTGTGGAACCACGAAAATGCTTTGAGCAGATGAAGAGGATTCATATGTACGCAATCACTGACGGTATGGAAAGGGTGCTTTTGGTTAACAGTGATTTTTTTTTCTCTTAAGAAGACTACATTTTTAACATACTGGAGAAGGTGACTTCAGAAAAATATCGCCACAATTTCATGAGGAGTTATTTCTAGGACTTGGGTATATAGTATGCTTTTTTCTGTGAGAACCATAATTTCTTTGAAGGTGTATATACAGAAATGATTCTAGCTCTCTGTCAGTGGGACCAACTGTACAGGTTCTTGTCAGCAGGCTTAAGTTTCAGGAAGCCTAACCAACATTGTAAAGTACAATAGATAAATTCTGCAATAACCATGCAGCAGTGGAAAGGCTTGTCCACATTGACTGCCAGTGTGCTACTTTGTGGTACCTGGTGTCCATTTTTTGTATGTCTGTTCACAAAAGGGAAAACGGAGTACCACCACTACCACCCTAGCATTACAGTGGGGAAGGGTGGCCATAGCCAGTGTGAATACATCTTCCAATGTGAGGCAATTACTGAGTCTGTGACTCAGCACATTGGAATGTCTATTCCAGTGTGAAGCAGTTAATAAGCCTGTGACACTGGTCAAATTTGCATATCTTGTGAGGCAGTTACTGGGCCTCTAAATCAGGCTTTGTGAGAGTGTCTCTTTCAGTATGACACAGTTACTGAGCCCATGAAGCAGGTCATTTTGGAATGCTTCTACCAGTGTGAAACATTTACTAAGCCTGTGAAGTAGGCCACAGTGAGAACCACCACTAGGTAACCTAGGCAGCTGCCTAGAGCCTGCTCTGCCTGGTGGGCCCCAGACACATTAATTTAAAAAGGAAGTAAAGTTTTTCTGCTTTGCTCAGTACTGCTGCCTGCTGCTTTAAGAAATATTTTCCTGCTCTAATCATTGCGAATGCTACTTTTGGAATTTCGTGATGGATCCAGGCAATGAAACAGAGCAGACAGCTATAATCAGAGGAAAGAGCTAGATTGATTTGATTTCACAAACAAATTGAAATGGAACATTTGGTAGGTATGAGCTAACAGTAACTGCAGCACTGATATTATGGATGGATCCATAGCCTGAACAAGAATGCCATCAGCCTTGATTTTCTTTACAGGTACTTTTTGACATCGATGGCCAGCATTTTCATTAGAGAGAGAGAGAGCGTGTGTGTGTGTGTGTGTGTGTGTGTGTGTGTGTGTGTGTGTGTGTGTGTGTGTGTGTGTGTGTGTGCGTGCTGGCTAAAAGAGGCCAGAGCCTTTCTCCTCCACACCAACTGCCACACCCTTTTGTAAATCACTGAGGATTACAATTAGTCAATATCAGCCATTACAGTTGATGGAAATGTTCTTAAATTGGTACTTCTGTTATTACTGGTTCATATATTTTGTTCTACTGATTAATGAAAAAAACGCTCAAAACTACAATTTAAAATGCACTCTTACAAATGTTTCTATATTAAAGAAGAAATAAATGTAAAATAATCAGAAGGTGAATCAAAGAACACATGCAAGTTCCTAATAATGATTGCAGGGGCCCCATGGTTTGAAAACAGCCAGGTGACCAAGGTACACTTAATACACCACTGGCTAGGTGTATTTTCAATACATGTGAGTTTTAATGCATTTTCAATGAATGTGAGCTTCAAGGGAAGTAAAGTTTACTAAGTGCATCTGTTTTGTTTAGCAAATGACTATCGATGTTTGTACTATAAAATTTAACAGTATTAATGGTGCAACAGGTTTCACATTCACCTTTGGTGCAGAAGGCTGTGGCTTCTACTCCCAGACCAAGTAGATGGAGTGCTGACACTGCAGTACAGCATAAGGGGGGGTGCACCCCCAGGTTTGTTGTCGTACAGATGAAATCTTGAACTCAGGCTCCATCTGCCTGAATTGGGGGTAGTTCAGGTGGAGCTAAAAGATGTCACGGCACCTATCAAAAATACAAGGAGAAGTTCCCTGATGCCCTGGCCAAATTTCCCCTAGTAGTATAAATACCACCTTCATTATCTCCTGAAAGAGGTTACTAGGCTAGCAGGACTAACCTGGTCAACAAAGGATAAATAAATTAAAAGTTTTAAATTAAATCCACGACTGTAATCAAAGTAAAGAAGAAAACAGTATGCATGCGGACAGTTCTGAGCAGCGTTTTGGTAACTGGGAGGAGAAAGACAAGTAATGGGACACTGGAATGGCTGTGGCAGGAGCCTGGTCCACTACCCTGTCTAGGGCCCCATTTGACTATGATCTGGCTCGGAAGTGGGCCGTGTGAGAGTGCCACTTCAACATGAGGCAGTTACTGAGGCCTTGAGGCAGACCATTTCAGAATGTTCCTTCCACTGTGATGCAGCTGCAGCACATTTGAAGCAGGCTGCCTGTAAATTTTAATTTGAATATTTGTGGTATTTTCATAATAAGTAATTGATTATTCATATATTTTATTTATATTAATTTATAGGTTCATAGGTGTTTACTAAGCTAACGAACACAAGGGCGTTTTTAAGCCTAGCCATGCATCCCAAATCTCTGACACGTTCTGATACCCTTGATAAGTGTAAGCATGGGCCTGTGAGATCAAACATTTACAAACTAGGGCCTGAGAGATGAACCATTTACAGGTTGCCTGTGTCCATTAGAGACATAGGTGCCAAACCAGGAATGAATTTCTGGTTTCCCATCCAATTGTCCAAGTTGCATTTGAATTAGGTTAGGGAGGAACTCTGCTTCACATGGATGGGGAGCCTGTTCCATAGCCAGGGTAGTCTCTGGGATGCATACCTATCTCTCCAGCAGGTCCTATTTATATCACAACCAAGGTTTAAGTCTTGAGAATGGATAATTCTGGTGCTGTTTGTTTTGTGAATATGCAGGAGGTCCATCAAAGTAGGGTCTGACAATGCCCTGTATTCCAGGCATAGATCTCACCTCAAAAGCCTGTAGGAGACAGAATACAGGGATAGGGCCTTGAGGTGGTCTGCATAGGATATTTTACTTATGCCCTGTATTCTTTTAGTGAGGAACCTCTGTGGATGTTCCAATTGTTGGATATGTCTGCTTAGGTACATACCAAAGAGGGCACTGTACTCAATGATAGGTCTGATAAATGCTGAATACAGTAGAACAATGACTTCCTTGGACTTAGATGCCATACCTGTGTTTATAAGTTGTGCAAGATAGAATGATTTCCTCACCACTGTAGACACATGATGGTCAAAGGCTAGGTTACTATCTATGTGTGTCCCCAAGTCCCTGACTACTGGGTCAACTCTAAGGGGTGTATTGTCAATATGATAGTTACCAGGGATAGATGACTTCCCAAAGGATACTGTTATGCATTTCTTGGCATTTAGTTTTAGTCCATGGCTCTGACACCAGTTGTTTGTCTCTGTCAGCCTGTCCTATTGTACATTTCAATCAATGTGAGATTCAATGACCGCTCCTAATTTGCAGTGATCTGCAAATTTAGCCAGACAGAGACCACTGACATTGGCCCTGACTTCTGAAAAGAAAATGCCAAAAAGGAGTGGTCCAAGCACTGATTCCCTGAGAGACTCCATTTGTGACTGGTATCTTTGTAGAGGTAGACTCCTCAATTCTAACTTCCTTGGTCCTGTCTGTGAGCCAGTTGGCTATCCACCAGATGACATAAGGGTTTTTACCTAACCTCTTGAGTTTGTCAACAATGCCCGAGTTGGGTATTGTGTCAAATGCCTTGGCCAGGTCAAGGTAGGCAGTGTGAATGATTTTACCCTCATCTATTGCTTTGGCTGAATTGTTGGCAGTCACAGAGAAACACGGGGGACTATGTACTTAGATTGGTGGTCTGAAAATTAAACTTGCCAGCTCTTGTTACTAGGTCTAGAATACTTGATTACTAATTTATTTATTCCTTATGTTTTTCTACTCTCAGTCCTTATAAGAATATGCCAACATACAGAAGTAGTTTCTACAATCCAACATGAGCAATAATTCCCAGCAGTGAAGGTGATATTTTATTTATTTATGTGACATTTGTTGACCGGGAATGTCTGACTGAGCTTGCGCCCTTTTTCAGCAGCAGCCCGGGAAGAAAAGCTCTACAAACTATTACATACACCATAAAAATGTTTACAAACAATAAAGTATGCATGAGGTAATATAAACATCCATTATAATGCTTGGATACACAATTGTAACATGAAAGTTTAAAGGTGTTATTTATAAAAAAGGCAATAAAACCAAATGTTAAAGTCTTTCATATATCCCCAATACATAAGGACTTCAATATATAGAGGGGAAGTAATGACAATTAACTCAGAGTTTAAGAAAAGAATACAGAGGTACTGTATATCAAATCTTAGTTCTTACAGACAAAAGCATGTACATCAGTAATCAGAAGCAGAGGGGAAGTTGATAGAGAGAGCAGGTGATAGAAAAAGTATGGCTATGGATAAAAGAAGGAACATTAGAGATTTTTTAAAATTTGTAAATAAGAGAGGAGAGTAGTAGTAGTTAGAACCAAGTGAAATTTGAGAAAGGGGAGCAAGCTAAGTGGGAAAAGAAGGGAGTGGAGGTAAATATGAGTAGTGGAGAAATTGAGTGAAAAAGGTATTAGGAGTTAAGAGTTCTGTAGCGAGAATTACATTCAAATTGAGAAGGGGATGTATGCGAAGAGGGTCAGGTGATTAAGTTCACTTGTGGTTGTGTACAGGAGCAAGTCCAGGTATTTGTAAAGTGGACTTTAGGGCAATTTTAAATGGGAGGTGCTGTGTAATAGATCTGATTGTTAAAGGTAGCTTATTCCAGTGGATAGCGGGAAGATAGCTGTAGAGGGTTTCGCCAATTGATTTTTTAGGTTTATAGATATCAAGGAGGTTTTGTTTGGTGCTTCTAAGTTTTCTGGTTGGGAGGTAGTAATTTAAGATGTTGAAAATGCAGCCCCCCAAACATCTCCAGCGCCCAAGTGAGAACTGCTCTCTCCAAAGCAAAAAACACAGCATCCATGGGACCTGATGGTGTCCCCGGCTGTGTGCTCCACGAACTCAATGAGGAATTAAACCCACAGCTAGGACAGCTGTTTAATCAAAGTCTTACCTCTGGATACGTACCCAGGGAGTGGCGCACTGCAACTGTGGTCCCACTTCACAAAGGCGGTGCCTCCACCGACCCTGGAAATTACCGGCCCATTAGCTTGACAAGCCTTATCTGCAAAGCCATGGAGAGGATCATAATGGACCTCATAAATAAAGACATAGGGAATTTGCAGACTTTGGATCCAACCCAGTTTGGCTTTGTCAAAGGCAGATCATGCCTTTTAAACTTGGTTAACTTCTTCGAAACAGTCACCAAAGCCATTGACGAGGGAAAGGCAGTCCATACAGCCTACCTTGACCTTGCAAAGGCTTTCGACACAATACCCCACTCGGGTATCATTGAAAAACTCATCAGCCTAAATGTTAACCCATACATCACAAGATGGGCTGCAAACTGGCTGAGTGACAGAACCCACAGGGTCAGAGTTGCTGGCGCCATGTCAGACTCAAAACCTGTCACAAGTGGTGTCCCACAGGGCTCAGTCCTGGGCCCACTCTTGTTTGGCATCTACTTTTCCGAAGTACAAGCAAGCACAGGAGGGTTATGGCTGACAAAGTTTGCAGATGACTGCAAACTGGGCGCCATAGTAGAAAACACATCTGACACAGATATCCTCCAGAAGGGTCTCACAGAAACGGATAACTGGTGCCAGAGCCACGGCCTGAAGTTAAATGCCAAAAAATGCATAGTCATACCCTTTGGGAAAAACAAGGTTACCCCTAGCTACCAAATAGGTGGCAATCCACTGAGCACAGAAGAAGTTATCAGGGACCTGGGGACCCAGGTTGATAGTAGTCTGTCATTCGACACCCATGTAGCTAAAGTAGTTAGGAAGACCTTCTACATTGCCCACCTTATCATGAAGGGATTCTCATCTAGATCAAGGGAGGTCATAGTCTCCCTTTACTCATCACTCATCAGACCAATGATTGAGTACAATGCCCCATTCGGGATGTATCTGACCCGACACTTGCAGCAGCTGGAGAGGCCACAAAAGTTCCTCACCAAAAGGATAAAGGGTCTCAAAATCTGTCCTATGCTGCCCGACTGAAAGAACTCCAGCTCTATTCAGTCGCCACGCTTGCTCAGAGGTGACCTTTGCCTAACATACAAGGCCATGTCAAACCCAGATTTGATGAATATGCTTCACCTCAAAAATCTAGATCCATCAGAGCCACAAGGGCGGAGACTTAAACCTCGACACGGCTATTAATAGGACGTGCTGGAGGGATAGATTCATCACCCAAAGACTCCTATGCTGTGGAACAAAATCCCGGTACATGTGAGGCAGAGCACCTCGCTGGCCTTGTTCAAGAGAAATCTTGACCAATGGATGGGAGATCGCAGATATACCCCAGGGATTACCTCAGTGTCACTGCTCGACAGAGGCACAGCAAAATAATGGGTATAGTTCCCCATACTAAAGGGGTGGCGTAAGCCACAAAACGATGGGCTAGGCTTGTAAATGCCCTTGGGCAGATAGCCTAGTATGAACCTATGAACCTATAACAGGATGACATGACTCAATGATTTGTTCTGATTTTTTTGTGCATGTGTCTCCCATAACCCCACTTATTCCCATTTTTACACATGAGCTTGGGGTGTCACATCAACAGTGATCATCATCTTGAGCCAACGTTCACACCACCAGATGGCTAGCCCTGCCGTGGGTGTTCTTGTCATGCCATATACATGCACATCTACTTACACCTACAGCCAATTTAGAGTGTCCAATCCACCTACTGCATGTCTTTGGAATGTAGGAGGAAAAAGGAACACTCAGAGAAAAGCCACACATATGCAGAGAGGATGTACAGACTCCACAGAGAAGTCACCCAGCCAAGAATCAAATCAAGGAACTTCTTGCAGTGAGGAAACAATCTTATCCACTGTGTCACTGTGGAACCCTAACATACCTTCTGTGCATCTGTGATGAACATTTTTATTTACTGGCCTTCTATGCTGCAAAGTTCTTCTTGCTGTGTCAAAATAAGGTGAAGTTAACACCAATAAATGCAGTTTGATTGAAATGCTAAGTATTATTTTATAGGTATATAAGAAGTAGTTATTGATAAATTCAGACATGATATTTAACTAACTGAGCCAATGGTCTGAAGGAATAAGAATTATTTAACTAAACAATATCTCCATTAGAATGCAGTCATTTATTCATTCTCAAAGACCTATTCAGGATAACCCTAGCCAAGCACAGCAAGCAATGATTCTAAAGCAGAAAGCCAATCCTGGATAAAAACAAAGACACACATGCACACACACACAGATATACACAGACATACAGACGCACACACACACACACACACACACACACACACACACACACACACACACACACACACACACACACTTATAGCAAATTTAGTATTGCCAGTGTACCTACCAAAGTATCATTTATTCCATAATATATATAATAATGATCAGGTATCCAATCACAGGTACATAGGATCATTATTTGGCAAGTAATCAAGTGAACCTTAAGATGCCTAGCCATACACACCCTTAAGTAGACACAAAAGTTTGTGCCTCCCTTGTCATCACTTAACAGTGCTCACCTCCCATGTCTAGCATGGCTTTACATATCTGTGGTGTAAATTTGTGTCTACCCATCCAGTCATCAAGACTAGCCTTAAAAGTATCCAAAGAAGTATTCTGTTTGACCCACAGTGGTAAATTATTCCATAGGCTAGGAATATGTTGAGTTAGGAACCTGTCTCTCCTGTGAGTCTTGTCTATTTGTTAATATAGAGTACATCACTTGTGCAGGTGTTAATAGAGATTCATAGATATTCCAAGGCTACTGAGTCTAATGACCATTCATGTAACAAAGTTGTTACATGTTTGAGAGAAGGATATCAGTAAATTCACCCTGGGAGTGAAGCAAAACAAAATTTTAGAATGTTTACATTCATGTCAAGAATACATAACAACTGAGTTATGATCAAAGATAATCACAGTACTCTGTAATACATGGAGCTTTAGCTGCTGTATTAATTATAGGGAAAAAAGACCAAGAGTGCAACGTTCTTGCAGCTTTGAAAGCCATAAAACTCATAATGTTTCCAAACAGACAGCAGCCAAAAGCTATGTAGCCCTCTGATGAACTTATGGCTTTAATAGCTGTTAGACACCTCACTCTGTCACATGTTTTTGCATAATAGCAAATTGTGTAACCTGAAGAAGCATACCAGTGTGTATGCGAAAGCACTCGTTTTTGGAATAAATTATATTTTTATTACATCGTGGTGATTCTTGCTTGGTGTTCCTGAGATAATAGCAAATTGTATAACAGCTTTTAAAGCTGTTTGAGCTAATTGCCAATGTTTTGAGATTGCCATTACTGGCCACTGTTTTGCTATACTATGAAACTAGAGCTTGACAGTGATGAAAGATGTTTAACAGAGCTTTGTTAAGCAACTTTCTTATATTATAGCCATTGGAGGTGCCAGAGTCTTGTTCCCTGCATTTTATAGTTGTTTTTTTTACCCTTCTGTGTTTCTGTCATTATCTTTTACTATTTCCAGTCCAGTTTTGCAGCCTTAAGCCACAAATATTTATATAAGCAATGTAAAGTAAACATGGACATTTAGAAAATGCAGTTTATCGAATATTGACATTTTATTGGGCTCTCATTTATCTGTGAGAAATTTCTCTAGATGTAACATTTCATGATTTTTCCTGCTACTAACATGAACTGGTTCAATGTAGCTTGTGCTAACTAGTAATTGCAGTTGTTTATAATACCCAGTAGCAGCGGATGTTACATAGCTGGATTTGTTAATATCCAGCAAATGCACTCATGTACCTAATGGAGCAAGTCATAACAAAAATGGATCAAATTGAACTTATTTAGCAGTGACCGGTACCTGTAAGTGGTTATTATATAGTAAAATAAAGGGTCTACAAAAAGCGTTCACCTACTATTTATTCACAATACACTTGCTCACTGTTGCTTGCTTTAATTCACAAGTACTCACTCACTCTTCCATAGTTACATAGTTCCCACAGCCCTACCAGAATGCTAATTCTAACCTTAAAACTCCCTTCCTGCACCCTAACCCTAAAACTCCTACCCCTCAAAACTAAAACTTCAACCCCCCCTCCCTCCACCTAAATCTCCCTTCACAATCCCTAACCCTAAAATCTCCCTCCAGCTCCCTAATCCTAAACCTTCCTTCCTTCCCGCTCTCTCCCCAAGGCTGCTTGCCCAAAGTCATATTTGAGTTAAAGGAGCAGCTGCAGCAGCTTACGTGAGCTATGAGGACCTCAACTCCCTCATTTCAAGATAATGGTTTTCGAACGTATGGGACTCAAGCACCTGTGGTGAACCCAAAAGAAAACCATGACTGAAACTCTATAGCAGCGGATTAAACCTTACCTCTCAGCTGTCCCTAATTGGGCATAACTGTCTTGATTTTCCCTCATATTTTGCCCTGCTTCTCATGAAATGTATGATTTTCTGGAGGATTACAGTCAGCCAGTAATGATAGTCAATAACATTTCATACTTTTTATTATTTAGAAATGCATGTTGGTGCAAACCAAAGCCTGTTGTTCTATTAACTTGTTTAAGCAAAATAAAGTAATATGTTAAAAACTGATTCTGGTCTTCTGTTCCCCCACATTATTTTTGGATTTGCCCAGACTTCTTGAACAAAGAATGTGAGAGGGTATCTTTACAGCCTGAATTTCTAGCTTAGTATATAGTGTATGTATACATAAGTGTCACCATTTTATGCAAGCTGTCAGAACAACCATATCAATTGATTACAGATTGCAGTATTATAGACATGTTGATTGTTTTTGCTTCTTTAACACTTTTCACTCTCCCGTTATTTGCTCTTGTCTCAGGGCACATACACTTTTTAACATGAATAGTCGCATTCTATGACTAACAGCATATGTAGCCAATAACGGAAGTATGACATTATAGTAGCAGTACCTATAATCTGCAATTGTGAAGCAGGTTCACTACAGAGGGGTTTACCACAAATCAGCAGACCTCCCAGATGCAACTCAGCCCACTCAGTGTTAAGTGCTATATTAAGAAACTTCTGCTAGAAAAATATCTGGCAGGAAAACCAGTTTAATAGTATGAGGTCGGGGGGGGGGGGGTTATGTAGTTAAGGCATTGTTCCCACCAGGAGTTAACACATGGTCTTTATCTGCAGTAGCCCTGCTGACTGTGAATGTTTGAATTGATGCATTTTCACACAATGGACACAGTCAACGCCTGTGATGACGTCAGAGCTCATCTGCGAAGGGCCACAGAAGGTGACAAGGGTCATGGATTTACAATTTAGCAAAGAATGCTAGTAATTAGCCTTCAAAAACAAACAAACTTAAGTCTGTTTCCATAAACTGCACATTTTACAAAGATTCCATGTAGTAACTGAAAACAATACTAAACCATATCCAATTAAAATGCCCAGAAGCTAATTGCAAAACAGAAGGAAAAAGTAAGCTCACACAGGTTTGCAAAACAGAGCTATTTTTATATATATATGCAAGTGTAATGTGCCTGCATTACAAGCTCCAACAGAAAATATGAAAGAACCCAGGCAGACTTAGGCTACAACTGGATAATGGATTATTATGGCCAGTAGTTAGGCATGGGTTCTGATCCTTTCCCTGGTCTGAATTATTTCATTGAAGCATCCTCTGTTCTGATGTGCTGGGGTATGCAATGTTCTCATGAGCTGAGGTACGCTTTGGTCTCGTGGGCTGGGGTACTATACCCAGAAGCAATAAGATGTGAATCCCCAGAGTTGCAGTCAGGCATACTTTTTAAATTAAATGTTTATAAAAGTGAGGGCTGAAATATCAAAGTCCCATCAGCCTTGTTTTTTCTTTTAATAATGTTTTTAAGTAAGGCATTTTGCAATTAAAAGACTGGAGGTTAGCATTGCTACTTCACTGTGTTTGGTCCTCTGTTGGGTTGCATTTTATGTACAGCCTGTGTGTCCTCCCTTTCTCTGTGTGAGCTTCCTCCACGGCCAAAGATTTCCACATACATCCCAAAGATATGTCAATAGGTAAACCTCCAAATTGCCTTAAAACTGTTTGCATGCATGTGCTCATGTGCCCATAGTCTGCGGACTCATCCAGGATTAATTCTGTGCCTTGTGTCAGTGTATATATGTGCTAACACACCCATAGACTGCGGACTCATACAGGATTAATCATAGGAGGTTACTAGGCTATTGGCCCTAGGGCCTGTATAAGCCTTACAATGTTATACCCCTGGTCCCTTGGAACAAGATATATAGTCTGTGTTTGCATGCGAATCTAAGATCAGCAGTGGCTGCCCCTGTTTAAGAGGACATAGGTGAAACCCCCAGTGTAAATTTACGGTTTTCCATCCAACTGTCCAGGTTACACTTAAATAGGTTCATTGAGGAGCTCTGTTTTACATGAATTGGAAGTTTGTTGCAGGGGCCTTGTGCCAGTGTAGGTACGTGCTCATACACCCATAGTCTGCAGACCCTTCCAGGATTAATTTTGTGCCTTGTGTCATTACTTGATGGGATTAGCTTTAGCTCTTTTTTGACCTTAAGTAATTACAGCGGGTATCAAAAATTAAAATAAAAAAATCATAGTAATATAAATCTGAATGCAAAGTGAAAAACAAGAGTTTTTGAAGCTGAACTGTATCATTCATTATATGCATTAAAAAAAAACTCTTTGTAGTACATAAAAAGCCACAGATAAAGCATAAACAAGACTGAAATTGCCCTGCTACTGCTTATAATGATGGGATAAAAGCCTGTAACAAACCAAACTCTATTCATGACAGAAAACAGCAGAAGCTATGGTAAATATTATATTACCTACACTTGATAATGAAAGAAGAGCAGAAACCATCTTCAAAGCCAAGGGAAAAACTGGGTGTGGGATAAAGTAAGTAACAGCACCTAGGATAGTAGTCTGTATCAGACCACCCAGTGGTATTCTAAGGACCAGTACTATAGGATGAGAACCCCATTAGCTCTTGGAAACTGGTATGGCCGAGTACTGCCCACTCTCTTTTGTATTATTCTTATTTTAAGTAGCATTTTCATTTTAAAATCTTGTTATTTAAACATATTTTTATGATATTTTATTTAAAATAATTCTTCTAACACAAGTATTGTATTATATCAACATAGCCACATGCATGTGTATGTGTCTGTGCGTGTTTGTATTTGTGTACTCGTGTTAATGCTTCATACCACATGCATGTGTATGTGTCTGTGCGTGTTTGTATATGTGTACTCGTGTTAATGCTTCATACCACATGCATGTGTACGTATCTGTGCATGTTTGTATTTGTGTACTCATGTTAATGCTTCATATTTAAGTTGACGCAGTACAAGACAGAATCAGACTCCTGATATTTCTTTCAACACAAACAGCAGTATATGAAAATGAAGTGGCATTCTGGTGACAGCATTAACGTACTATAATAATCGGATAGGAACACACACGTGGGACGACTTCATCTCTTTTCTACTTATGCAGGAGCTAAATACTAACAAGGACACTGTTGTGGCCTTGCTGTCGTGGCAACATCACTCTGTCTGTCTGTTCTGTAAGGACAAACAGTAGCTGTTTAAGTTCAAGGGGGGTCCTGATTTATACAAAAGAGAAATTGAAATTTTGTGGTAGGTCTTTTTCAAAATCAACTGTCTTGAACTCCTGCATCTTTTACTACTTTTTATCAAAGAATCTGCTATAACTGTTATAATTTAAAGTGCAATGCTTACTGACAGACGGAAATGGTGGCATTTTAAAATGTTTCTCAAAAGTACATACTCTTGTTTTTTCAGCAGATCACTCTGTAAAAGTATACACCAAAAGTTCCACCAAGGAACTCTCACTGGCCTGTGGATTTTCTTATATTTTTTTCTATTTTCTGAGCTTGTTATGAATCTTGCCTTAAGACAAAATTGTATAAAACTAAATTGCCTGGCATGATAGAGTCTGAGCCAGGCACTGGGGTTACTAATTTGCAGTACAAATTAAAAAGACAAGATGGCACTGTATATGAAACTATTCTCATTAGAAAAATACACTACGCTGAAAAGTATCACATAATTGAACAAGAAAGCAGACATGTTAAAATAATAAACTAAGTGAAATGTGCTTATCAGTGAAGGCGAGCTCATATTCATGTCATAGAAACAATTACAACTGGTCTCATGATAGTAACCAAGGTATTAGTCTTGGTTGCTGAATTCACTTCTTGAGTTTCACTACTGATATAAATGTATTGGTGCACTTTTCATGATGAGTCTACTGTATCTGCTCAAACCCATCAGCTGTAAACACAGAAATGCTCAGCTATAGCTGACAAACCCTGTAACTCGAGTACTCCATCTTCTAAACAGATATAATGTATTCAGTTAGAGTAATGAAACAGTAGATGAGGTATTTATCAAAAGGACAAGTCTGCCCACATCACCCTTATTTATATATGTTTACTCCAAGGTTCCACTACAGGAAAGAGCAAGCACTAAAGAAATCTCTGGCTTTTTCTTCAGTATGCTGGCTATGTCTTGAGTCAGTAACAACGAAGAAGATTTAAACCCATATACATTTCTACAACAGGTACAGACAAAAAAAATGGAGTCCAGCGCGTTGACACTTGGGCAGGATGTCTGCCTATCAGGCTGCTAATCTGGCACTGAACTAGCTACCTGGTAAGATGAAGGGCCAAACCAAAGGAGAAAAAGGTCACACAGACAAACCATTCAGTAAAAACTGCAAGAAAAAAAACAAGCCAAGCTAGAGATTTCACTGTGTGATACCTTACACTACTTCTAATGGAGTCCTTTATCCATAAAGACGTAAAAAGTAAAACCTAAGGGGCATTCAGAAGCCATTTAGCTGAAATGTTTCATTTTCTTAAGGGGTCGTTTGCATATATATCTCCCATGGGCCTTGATTATAGGAAGAGATATCGCACAGTAAAAACTATAGCTTGGTAAGCTGAAGGGCCGGATGGGGTGGAGAATAAGGCTTGCAAATGGTAACTCAATGAGCTCACACGAGGGTGTGAGATTTACTGCCATTGTACTGGTCTATCACATGATGCTGGAAGCAGCATAGTGTTACACAAGCTCTTATGCATACAGTGAAGGAGTGAACAGGCATCATAGGATATCACGTCATGAGCAGAACTCACATATGTGCATGTTAAACCATTGCATGCTTACCCCTCCAGAGAATAATAGGGCTTATAAAAAAATACTCATCAGTGAATGAGATGGTGCTGTACAGGACAGATCCATCTCCTTTCAGTCCCCACAAAGAATGCTATAAGAATCATCAGGGGAGAAAACTAGTCAGTCTGGAGTGGGAGATGGGAGCTAGAAGACAGACACCACAACAGTTGATAGTCCATTACGAGAACAAAAACATTAAAAAAAATAAACTCATTTTCTAAATTTTATTTTAGTCTATCATGCAGATTCATTAAATATACAAAATCATCTCATAGCAAGCACTATTTTTATTTGCTTATTTCAGACTTGTTTTTTTTTTTTCATCTATCTGTGGTAGCAGTGAAGCATTTGAGTTTTTCTTTGATTATTTGGAAATTATAAATACAAAAAAGTAATAATACAAAAGATGATGGCACTGTTTTGGGGAGATTCAGTGGTCTTTCACATTAACATCTCCTTCCTCCTGTCTGCTATATCCCCCACCCCCACTCTGAACCAAATGCAGGATATGAAGCATTGGGTCATCTAATGTAATTTCCTGACAAAATGTGCTTCCATCCCTTACTTAATGATATTCCATATGGAACTGTCCCTCTCTTCCATGGACAGGAACTATGAATTACATGTATATTATGGACATAGACAGTGGAATATACAATGAGGGATCTACTTTAAAATCACATCATAATTCTGGACTAGAATAGATTAACTCATTGATACTTACACTTATAAAAGGATCCCCTGCAAAAGTTAAAGCATTCATTCATGACGGGATATCAATAGTGTCTCTGAGTGTAACCTATTAAAGCTGTTTGGTTAACTAATACACTTAACAAATTTCAAATGGAGTCTACCAACAGGCATTGCAGGCTGACCTGAGAAATGTTATTCCAGCTTAGTTTCAAAAGTTTTCAGCAGACCTCAGAAAAATGCTGACGTCAATATGATATCATTTTTATAGACTATACTTTGGCTTCACTGAGTTTAGCCGTGGTGGTGCAGCGGTAGCATTGTCGCCTCACAGTAAGAGGTTCTCCTATTCAATTCTCGGCTGGAGCGCCTTCTGTTTGGAGTCTGCATGTCCTCCCCACGGTCGAGTGGCGTTTGAAAGACATGTGTAAATGGACATGCCTCTGTTGAAGGTTGAGCGTCGAGCTGGCATCTCGGCACCGTAAAAAGTCAACTGCCAATCATTAGCGGACCGGAGTTTCGCTGTGGCGACCCCTAACCGGGAAAAGCCGGAAGAAGAACAACAACTTTGGCTTCACTGCATTAACTAAAAGAAAGCTAGCTTTAGGCACTTATACTAAAAGGGATGGACCACATACAATAACCTGCAGTGCAGCAGAACAAAAATAGAACAGCATGACTGCATATACCCAAATCATGCAAAATATCATAGGAACCGTATGCAAATTCCAGTGAAATAAGTTACATTGACTAAGTTTAATATAAATGCGTATGAAGTAAAAGATGTTCCTAATTGTAAGGGTTTTCAGTATTTGCTGACTGTAATCTACCACCTTTTCTAAAAACATGCAGTTTTAGAAGGGATGTTGCAAAATTTTGAAGTAAAATTAGGGATATCCCTAAATTTTGGAGACATTTGGAATGTATGCTCCTGACTAATATAAAGGCCTGGATCCCTTCCATATCTTTTTCTTACGCTTCATGGAAGTAAAGATTAGGCTCCTCCCCTCTGAAGGGAAGACGATGCCCACCCTGCTGTTCATGGAAGTGAGGATTAGGCTCCTCCCCTCTGAAGGGAAGACACTGCCCACTAGGTCATTTGTGCTGTACTGATGGAAGTGATAATGAATGGGCTAACCAGGGGATCTGGATTATATGAGGTAATATGAAGGGTGAGACATAAAAAAAAATACAAAAAAATGTGAATTGTAATGGTTTCCATTTTATATGTTCATTTTTCCAACTTCTCAAAATGTAACATCATCACCTGCTCTACAGCACTAGTTAGTGTGATGTAAGTTAATTAAATAAAAACTGGCATGTAGCTATTTGTTTCAAATCCAAGACTGTAAGATCCAGACATCAAACTCATTACTTGAAAATTCAAGGTCAGGAATTATCCTTATACAAAATATTTTGTGAAGTTTTTTAGTTAAACACTTTGAGCAAATAATGTTAGTAAAAAACTTAACTCCAGTATCAAATGTGAAAGACTGAAACAAAAGTGATTTACGTGAAGGAGAAAAGCCATACTTCCTCCCCCATGGATCTGCTGTCAAAAATAATTGACTACAAGGTTGGCAATTCATGGGGGGGGGTGGATTACTTTTCTGATATTGCAACTTGATTTACAGTAATTGTAAAACAGTAAACTCTGATTTGATAAAAAAATGAATACACACCTTAAAGACAAGCTGGGACCAAAGATAATAAAGAATATTTGTAATGGTCAAGCATAACATCTAGTAGTGAAAAGAGGTGTGCAGAACCCATGAAAATGCACCTCAAATAGTACAGAATATTTTCAGTTCTCACACATACCATCTGGTAGTGAAAAGAGGGGTGCAGAAGCCATGAAGATACACGTCAAATAATACAAAATATTTGCAATTCTCACACATGCCATCTAGTAGTAAAAAGAGGGGAGCAGAAGCCATGAAGCTATACCTCTTAAAGATAACAAAGGATCAACCATAAAACAGAAAATTGACAGTTGTCTCACTTGACATCTAGTGGTGAAAAGAGGAAAACAAAAGCCACTAAAGTTACTGTACCATCCATTCTGCCAAACACATCTTCTGGTGAGCTGTATTAATTATTACCAACCCCTTCTTTCCACCATGCAAACAGTGACTGCAGTGGGCCCAATCAGTACTCACTATTCCATGATGAGAGTGATGTCATTCTTGTACTCAAACGCATCATACAGCTGGATCAGGTTTGGGTGGTTTAATTGATTCATTGTTTGCACCTCATGCAACACAAGCTCCTGTTGTAAAAAAAAGATAAAAAAATAATTGACATGATGAAAGATGTAGGGAATTTTGGAAGGAAGCAAACATCTGGTATGTCTGTTGCACTATCAGACACTTCTATTGCATCAATGTGAAAAATGCATACAGCAGTTTTCAGCAACACTGCGCACCCCCTGCCAAAAATTTATTTGAAAGTTACATTTTTAATTAGTTATTTAATCTATTCAAAAACATGTAGAGAAAAAATGATATAGTTAAATTCAGAAGTGGTACGCTAATACTGGGAAAGGCTGAAACAAGGTCATTGATATCCTACAATGTTTTCCAGAAGAGACTCAGTCAGGAGACTAACAGCATAGTTTGCTTGTAAGACATAAGTTCACAATAAACTTTAAAGTACAAACTCTTCTGAAGACAACTGCAAAGTTTTAGAAAGTTTTGAGAAGATGAATAAACAAACTAAAGGATGGATTCATAAATGCCTCTGCTAAGCATACACTCTGCTAAGTGTACACTATTCTAAGTGAATAGACAACACAAGCATACCTCCCACATTCTTCCTCCCAATTTTAGTTTTCCTACTGTCTTGCAACCTTAAATACTGAGGGGGATTCACAAAGTTACCACAATGTGATGACTACATCTACACTTACTGTAATCTTCTGAGCGAATAATCAGCATATAAAATGTGGTAGGGATGTTCATGAATACAGATCATGTACACTCAGTTTAGGCGTTCATGATTCTGGCCTTAAGTTTTAAAAGCAGTATGTTCTGAAATTATTTCAAGTACAGAGCAAATTCATAATCACCCAGAGAATGTAATAAACATTTTTTTTGATATTACTGAAGCTAATTTAAATGTTTTCATCTCCAGTGGCACAGACTGTCATTCTGATTATCAGCAAGAATTTGAGATATGGTTGTAAACAAGTCCTAATAATGTAGGCAAAAACTTTTTTCTATATTGACCACTGTATCCTGCATAATATCATTTCTTAAGCCTGATCATCACAAGACATAATGTGGTTTTGTTCAGCTCAGGCAGATTTGATAGCCAGGCACATGGAACATATTTCACTTTGTGGTTATTTGGCTTAGTAATCCGTTAGTCAGTCAACCCACAAAATATAAACACGCGTACACGATATCCTAGAAATGATCTAAAAAATATGTTTCAGAATCTTTATACTACAGCTCATTCCAGAATGACCCTGAGATTCTACCAACTCATTCCAGTCAAGCAAAGGAACATTTTATATATTGATGCTAAAAAATCATGGCAGAAATATACTGTGGCATATTGTATATTTTGAGATATTACTGACCAACTGTCAATGAAATTGTTGCGTGAACCTGTGCTTTGCAGATGACCTTTGTAGAAATGATCTCCAGCAGAACTCATCTTGGAGCTTACCAGCGATGTTTTTTAGGAAATGAATAACGACTGTGCCTCTGATTTTCCATCTTGTGAACTAACTGTCTCATGATAGCAATGAGACAGTAAAGCGGGAGAAGGGACAACAATGTGCATTTCCAAAATGCAGAACTGACTCTCACATTTGACAGCAATTTATGGGGGGTGGGTTGATATAATGGGTATGATGTTTACCTCTCACACACACACACACACACACACACACACACACACTCGGTCCAAGGTTTGATTCTCACCTTTGAGGAAAGGTTAGCTAGACTTAAAATGGCCTACAAGGGTAGCTAGCCTAGTGCTGACCTATGTAGCCACCAGTTTTATACAGAAGCCAATTTAAATTCTTTAAGTATACAGCTAAGAAAAAAAAATACCATCAATGAATCTGTGCTGTTTCCATGAATCCTGACCTTTATATTTATTTCTAGTGCTGTCACATGGAAATTATTTGGTGCTGCATAAGTAGATGTCTGCTCCATTTTCCTAATCGATATAGAAATAAAGAAAAAGAAGGTAAGACATGCAGGCCTGAGTGCTGCAGGTCTTCTATCATGTACAGTGCAACAATGCATCCATTTTTAGCTGGACTTCCTCTGTCTCTCCTCTCCCAAATCTTCATAAAACTGCTTTTTTTTTTTTTGCTTTCCTGCACATGTGACCAAACAACTGTAACCTGTGTAACCTGTTCTCCATGACTTTCTTTGCAGCTGGAACTACATTGGCATCAGGTCTGATGTCCTCACAGAGGTGCAGCCAGAACATTCTGTTTTGAACTCATAAGCTTTTACTGCCTACTCCCCAAACCATCTTCCATTATAAAAAAAAAAGCTATATCTCTCAAAAGCAAGCTATTCATTCTATAAGATATATTGTTTTTAGATTAGCAGTCCCCTATAAATGCAAGCTGTGTACCTTTTATTGGCGACATTAATTTTAGACAGTTGCCACCATAGTAATGCCTCAGAAAACCCTAACATTTTGAAGTGATGATCAGAAAAGTATACTCAACAGACTCAAAAATATGCCTGGCTACACTCTTGTGTCCTCACACACAGAATACACTAACTATATATATATATATATATATATATATATATATATATATATATATATGTGTGTGTGTGTGTGTGTGTGTGTGTGTGCAATGTGCCTTTGTGCATTCTGAACAGTCACTTTCCAAAATCTCATACAGTTTCTCCCATGCCTTTTTATTGGCCATTGTGACTTCTCTATTTGTATTTTTGTCAGCCAGACAGTATTCCTTCTGAACCTGGACCATATTTTCTAACTCCTGGTTCTTCCTACACTTCTTTCTTTTTATAACTTTTTGGACTTTTGCACTCCTTATATACCTTATCTCCACACCTGGTTTGGCTGCATATCTGTTCCATCGTCTTCACACATGCTGTTCTGAGACACTGCCATTCTTCTTCAGCTCCACATATGTCAGCTTCTTTCCGAGGTGCTAGAGCCCTGAGTATTTCCTTAAACTCTTGTGCTTTGTCTAATGAACTAACAGAATTTCGGCCTAGCCTCTGTTGACTTCAGACCATACTCTGGGTGATGCTCACAGATGATTTTGGTCATCAGTGCTCTATTCTGGAACTAACCATTTCACTGGGTATGGTTTCCCTTCTCTTACTACAAGGAATGTTGAAAACTCTTGCATATGATAGTGTAGATGTCTATATTGGCAAACCAGGGGCTGAAAAATTAGGCAAGTAATGGGTAACCCCATACTGCCTATTTAGAACATCAGCTTTCTCTTAGCCTTGTTCTTTAAGATTTTGTATCACTACCATAAGTTACTTTACCTGACTAGACAATCACAGCAGTGCCTTCAGAAATTGTTGTAAACAATTTTCCCTTAGATAATTGCATACATCATGTACTACATATAACATGGCAAGTATTTTTCCTCGTAGGCAAACACAATTGCAATACTTAGAAGCACCAAGCACTGTATACAACCTGAATACAATGTGATGGTGAAGACAGAATCAAGCAACTGCCATAACAATACAGCTGCATCCTGCTTATACCCTTCTGCTATCCATTCTGCTTATACCCTCCCACGATCTGTTCTGCTTATACCCTTCTGCTATCCATTCTGCTTATGTCCTTCTGCTATCCATTCTGCTTATACCCTCCTGCTATCCATTCTGCTTATACCCTCCCACCATCCATTCCTCTTATACACTTCCGCTATCCTGCATTCATATGCTTGTGGCAATATTCTACTAAGGATTTCACAATACAGCTTAATCCCAGATGTTCTCAGTTTTGTTTGAGACTTAGACTTTAACTACCTATAGGACTGCATTGTGAAAGTTAACAGAAAAGCAATGGTAGCACAAACTACATGGCAACTAGTAGAGAGAGAATGTTTTGGAGAAGCCACAACTAGTTAGCACTTTAGTATTTCTTTTTATGCTCTGAATGCTCTTTCCTTCAAAGTCTTTGTAAGTCTGTATACATTTACTGTAAGCACAAGGTGAGTTTTGTTTTTTTTCTATTTTTGTAACTCTTCATGTACCTCATCACCTCCTGTTAGTCTCCCTACATTCTATCTCCTGTTCCTTCTGTCCCTCTTTTTAATGCTTAGCACTCAGTCTTACTTACATGCAGTCTTTTCCTCAGTGTCTGTTTCTACTGTTTTACTTCTCTCAAGTCTCTCTCCCAAAAATGGGTCTATATTATAATCTCGAAGGTTTAAAACTTCAAATTACTAAAGATCGAACTTTAGTGATCAAAGTCTTAAACCATCAAAACCAAAAAAAAAAAATAATAAATTAAAAATAAATAAATAGTGCATAGGCAGGGGGACAAGCCCCCCTGCACCCTCCACATCCCCCTACTTAAATATACCAACTCCGAGAATGCACTATATTGAAGTAAACGGAAATCTCCCCCTACTGAGATTTTCCATTTAATCGTTTGATGTGGGCTTTTGGTATTCTCATGTCGACAATATCGTATTCAATATTGTCAGACTTTGAGATTTTAATATAGACCCCCCCCCAAGGTCAACTGGCAATCTTCCACTTTGCTCATAGGTTTACATGTGCATGCTATGTCTGAGAGAGTGTGTGTGTGTGTGTGTGTGTGTGTGTGTGTGTGTGTGTGTGTGTGTGTGTGTGTGTGTGTGTGTGTCTGTGCATGTGTGCATGTATGTGTCTGTGTGTCTGTGCATGTGTGCATGTGTGCATGTCACAGTAGACAGGCATCCTATGCAGGATTAGCATCTCTGCTTTGCACCACCTGAGTGCTGGAATATGTTTTGGCTCCCTACATCCACAAACTGGATTAACCAGATAATCAGAATATGAATGAAAGAATGAACAAAAAATACTTTGTGCTGTGAAGAACTTGCTTTTTACATTTTGCTTTTAAATATTGAAATAGAGAAAGGTTTGGAAATGTTAACAATTTGGGAAAATGAATTATACATGTCAAGGTGTAGGTTAACACATTAAGGTCATACAAATGCCACAGTGCATTCTGAGTGGTAATGATTATTTATACAAGGTAGTAACATTTCTAATTCAAGGTCAGCAGAGTCCTAGTGGAACAAAACAAGTATGGACCTAGCATTACTTTGGCCTTCTCTCCACTTGACTGGCCTAAGACTTGCCTGGGAATCCATGTTTTTCAGGCACAAAGTCCTGTATCAGACTCAAGGTACTGTACAAAAGAAAGTACATTATATTGTATCCTACTTTGCTTTATTTGATCATTCTGTATTTGGCCTTTCTAAGGCTTAACAAGTTCATAGGTAAGTACTAGGCTAGCGGCCCTTGTGGGCCATTTTGAGTATAGCCAGTTTCCCATCAAAGATGAGAATCATACCCTCTACTTCAAGTCTGTGAGGTAAATGTCTTAACCATTATACCAATCTCCAACCATCTGATCATCAATATAGGTCATAGCTAGAGTTCCTTGCATGACTCGGTGTACAGTACAAAAGTAAACTTGAAATAATGTGTCCTACTATGCTCTGTCCTACTCCCCATTTACATATACTATCTGCATTAGATGGGGTTGTTTTTTTTTTTCCTAAAGTAAAACACCTGTACAAGTTTTGAAACAATTTGCTGATTCTCAGTGTACTCTGTAAATAGTTTCTTCCCCCATTCATCTGGGGTCTTTTGTCTTTTGAGTGTTACACTGGGAATGCTCCATAGAAATTTTGAAGGGAGTTTCTATATGTATATATCTCACCCCACCAGAGGTCAAGTGGCATGTCCCTCTTGCTGTGAAGACCAACCTCTTGTTTCTAAGACAGCTCACAGAAGACATTTTGGAACAATCTTCGTAGTACATGGATGTGAATGTTTACTTCCATGGAAGACTGAGCTTGTTCAATTTGCTTTGTTTGTTGTATATTTTGCAGGCAGTGCTAGACAAGGACTAGTAATTCTTTTATTTATTTTAGTTTATTTATTTATTTGTCCTTTGATAATTGGGAAAGTCTGACTGAGCCAATGGCCCGTTTTCACTGAAGGCCCAGAAGAAAAAGTTCTGAAACAGATTCAAAAACATTTAACCAGCAGTTGAATAACTATATAAAAGGGGAGAAAGCCCCATGACAAATTAAATATTTTACAATGAGCTGAGGAGAGACTCCACAAAAGCACACATAAAAACATTTTACAGGAGCTGATAAGTAATTATATACATGGGAAGAAACCACAACAGATAAAAACACAGACTGAAATATATTTACGTAAATATTAACAATACAGTATATACTACAAGTAGCTAGACACATCACATCAGTAGATAGCCTATGTCAAGCAAACTAATATAGAGTTATTCAAAATTTTGACTATATTTCTAATAATGTATGGAGATGAAAAACAGTAAAGAATTCTGCTGTCAAAATAGACAGAGAACCAGAATGAGATAATGATGAATAAGGAGCAGGAGGGAAAATTAAGGACAGACAGTTATTAATTATTATTAAAAAGATGAGAATGTTATGGAAAGACATGAGAGAGAAAAATAAATAGTGAGTGCTAGCTGAAGAGGTAAAAGAGCATACATTCATTTTATGGTATCATTAAAGTGAGAGCTTTTTTGATGTTGGGCCATTACTATCTGCCAAGATACTGATGTGTTAGCGAATTTAGATTGAGAAAGGCACAGTTATAGTAAGTAGTCATGTACGACACTATTCCTCACTCAGGCATAATAGATAAACTCTCTCAACCTGGCATCAATCCATATGTTACCAGATGGGTAGCTAACTGGCTCACTGACAGAACCCACCTAGTCAAAATAGGGGAAGCCACCTCAAGCAGTAGACCCGTATCGAGTGGCATACCCCAGGGTTTGGTCTTGAGGCCTCTGTTATTTGGGATATACTTTTCTGAGGTGCAGGCCAAAACCAGTGGGCTATGACTGACCAGGTTTGCAGATGACTGCAAGCTGGGAGCTGCAAGCTGGGAGCTGTCATCAATTCCCCTAGTGATGAAGACATCCTTCAAGAAGGTCTCACCCAAAAAAAATGAATGGTGCCAAAAACATGACCTCAAGCTGAATACAAAAAAATGCATCATCATCCCCTTTGGGGAGAGTGATATCCCCACAAACTATCACATTAATAACAATGTCCTAAGCATGCAGTCAGTCGTGAGGGATTTGGGCACCCAGATTGATAGCAACCTGACTTTTGACCACCATGTTGCTTCGATTGTGTGGAAAGCTTTCTACATGGCCCACCTCATAAGTAAGGATATCTCATCCAGGGACAAGGAGGTCATAACATTCCTGTATTCTTCCCTTATAAGGCCCATTATTGAGTACAACACCCAATTCGGCATGTACCTTGCAAAGCACATCCAGCAACTGGAGAGACCACAGAGGTTCCTCACCAGGAGAATCCAGGGCCTCAAAAATCTACCATATACAGATAGGCTAAAAGCCCTATCCTTCTACTTTGTTTCATACAGACTCCTCAGATGTGACCTCTGTCTGGCATACAAGGCGATCTCGGACCCCGCCTTGATGGAACTGCTACATATCCGCAAGTCAAGCTCCACTCGAGTAACTCACACAAATTGCCTCAACCTGGTCTGTGACATCAATAGAACTTGTTGGCGGGACAGATTTGTGTCCCAGAGACCCCCCCCCATCTATGGAATAGACTCCCTCTCCATGTCAAGCAGAGTACATCTTTACCCCTTTTTAAGCACAACCTGGATAACTGGATTGGAAATAGAAAATCCATCCCTGGGATTCCACAAATGTCCCTGCTAGACAGGGGAATCAGATGCTGATTTGTCTATACATGGGCTAAACTCTTGGCTATGCTTATAAGGGCCTCAAGGCCAATAGCCTAGTAACTTCCTATGATATGTGAAACTAGATGGATTTTATTATTGCAGGCACATAAACCTCCAGGAATGAATGGTTATGTGCCTTTAAAGCCAATCCTACAGGAAAGGAAGTTATGTCATTAATTGATTGTGTAATTGATTAGACTTGTTATAAATTTGGGGTTATTATTGTTGTTATTTGTCTGATGAAGTGCTAGTAAGGCATGAAAGTGCTTACCTCCATTAAATTATTCTTTTTTACCTGAAGCCGTGTTTGGTCCTGGTTATACATTTATTTGATTAACTTCCTATGATCCTATGATTTGTGTTGAGGGCTGTGCTTGTACAGTTCCAGCTGTCAGAAAGATATTTTTTTCAGATTGGTCTTGAAGTTAGAAAAGTTGTTTGTTTAAGGGATGAGGGGAAAGAGTTTCAGGAGTGGGCTATATAACTGGAATATGGAGAGGTTCCTGCTGGCAGGTGTGGTTTGTAGGTAGTGAGAAGCATTTTTTTTTGCAGATCAAAGTGGTCTAGCAGGGGTATATGTGTGCAATAGGTCTAGTAGAGCTTTGCTTTGTTCTGACTTGTACATTAATTTGCAGACTAGGAGAAGTTGTGTGTAAGAGAGGAGAGTTGTAGGGTAATTAAAGCCAATCAAGCCGTTTTAGGGCTAAGCAGTAATGTTGCACTTGTAAGCCAAATTTCAAGTTATCATCAATTGTCATGCTTAGTAACTTGGTATGGGGATGACTTTTATAGCAGTGTTATCAGATGCTGTTATTGAGACATTTTGTTTGAGGCATGTACGGGCTTTTGGGAGGAATAGCATCAGCTTTGTTTTTTGGGTTTGTTTTTGTTTTTTGTTTTTTTTTGTTTTTGTTTGTTTTTTGATTGAGGAGAAGCTGGGATTTATTGAGCCAGCTTTCAACTGATGAAAATATCTATTGGGTGACGTGTTGTATGGTAAATAAGTTACTAGCAGAACAGAGTAATGTGGCATCATCAGCATACTGCATGAGGTGCATGTATGATATTTTGCAGAATGTACGTTGTTGATAAATATGTTCAAAAGCAGTGGCCCTACTCAGCGAGTTAGTTAATGTTTCCTGTAAAGTTATCTATTTGTTGTAACTCCTTGTTTTATATTTCTATTTGTGGTAGTGTGCCTTGTCTCTTTATTTAATTATTTCAAACTGTATTATTCAGTTTCTCTTAGTAAAGAATTGAACGTGTTAATTTTAAAAGTTTGTGGCTGATTACTTATTTAGTTAACTTATAAAGATAACCACTGAGTGAATGTAAATAACATTTCATCTCTGAAAGAGAAAGACTACTTCCTATCAGTTTTTATATTTTATTTGCCTAGTTTTAAGGTGGCACAGTAACCACTAATCTTGTATATGCTAAGTTAATCTTAACTGGTGTTAGCAATATCATAAAGTAAATAATGTGTGGTAAGGGCCTGAAAAATCAAGGCCTGTAACTTTGCTGTGTTCGTTTTCAGTGTAAAGCCTACTTAGGAGGGGCTGTTGTAGGCCTGTAGCCCAGGGTAACAATGTATGCTTTCTACATGCTCTTAAGGCAATACTTCACTTAGTTATTTATATTGTTTGTGCTTATATATATATATATATATATATATATATATATATATATATATATACAGAAAATTATCTAAGCTCAAAACATCTAAACACAAAATATTGATAAAGTCAAAGTTATATTAGGGAAGGGTTTGCACCTTTCCCCCACCTTTGTGTGACCTAGAATCCTAGGAATTGGCATGTGTGTGTGTTTCTGTCTATCTGTTTGTCTATCTATCTATCTATCTATCTATCTATCTATCTATCTATAATTAGCAGGGGTGTTGGAGGTAGTATTGGATGTGGTTACATTTTTCAATATTTTGAGTTAAAATAATGTTTCTATCGATATTTATGTTGTTTAGATTATTTTATGTAATTTCATATATACATGCATCTATTTTATATGTGTGTAATGTGTGTGTGTGCATAAGACACAAAACACACACACACATATATATGTCTGTGTGTGTGTGTGTGTGTGTATATATATATATATATATATATATATATATATATATATATATATATATATATATATATGTGTGGTGCCAGTATGAGAATTACATTGACTGGCTGGCCAATCCTAAACACGGGGGATGATGAAGGTTCACCCTGCCTGTCCTCTTGCAACTCTTTTGTTGGGGATGTGCATTTACCCTCCATTTTTAGAACTGCTCACACGGCCACTGTGCCATCTGTAGGGTGCCATCAGCCACAGTGACTTGCTGATGGCATGTATTTATCTGTTGTGTGGACCCCCTGCCAGAGAAACATGTAAAAACATGAAGATAACATATCTGTGGCAATGTTAGATCATATGTGGCAGTCACACCAGTAGTACATGATACATGTACAGCTATGTGCTAATATTTTATCACATAAACACATATATACCTTTTGGTACAGGTTTTCACTGTTGCAACCCTGATATACCTGGTAGGTATGCTCAGATATTCTGCTAAATACAGAATCCACACTAGTGGGAACAGTGCAGTACTAACCTCCTGCATCCCCTGTGGACCCTTACGCAGTCCTATCCTGCATCCCCTGTGGACACTTACGCAGTCCTATCTAGCTGAGCTTCCAAATCCAAGCCACTGCTGGATGTCAATGCTTTATGACCTCCTACACCTCTGTGAGATGCCCCATGTTGCTGGTCCACTTACTGAGGTGGGCCTCTCACTAATATCCTATCCCTTGGTCTTGGCTTACACTATCATATCTGTGACCTCACAACAGACCTGTACTACAGTCTTATTGTGGCCTGCCACATTACTGATGTCTGTCACTATTTCCTGCCACACCAAGTCCCAGAATATCTTGTCTGCTTTACCCTCATCAAGGATATGTATGCCATTCATGCAAAGAGATTGAAGTACCTCTGTCTCCACTGAAGTAAACTTTTCCAGACATTATTACTCCTTCAGTCCCATGGCATGATGTGTACACCTGTGGGTGATACAACAAAACAAGTGCATCTACGTGTGTGGCTGTCCCTGGCAGGCAACAATGCCCTCAGCACTACCAGCTTGCCTTTATAGCTTCATAGGTTCATAGGTGTGTACTAGGCTAATGGCTCTGGAGCCTTTACAAGCCTAGCCATAGGATTTCCCTGGCATAGTGCTACCCGACCTTAATTCCCAGTGCCTCTGTCAAGTAGAGCCACTGGAGTTATCCCTGGGGTGAATTTTCTGTTTCCCATCCACTCATCAAGATTTCTCTTGAAGAGGGTCAGCAAGGTGCTCTGCTTGACATGTATGAGAAGTCTATTCCATAGCATAGACAGTCTCTGAGTTATGAACCTGTCCCTCCAGCATGTTCTGTTAATTGTGGTAATGAGGTTGAGGTCTCTGGAGCATGTGGTGCAGAGGGATTGGGATTTCTTTAGATGTAGCATTTCTAACAGAGCTGGGTCAGACATGGCTTTGTAAGCCAGAGATCGCCTCTAAGTAGGCAATATGAGACAGAGAATAGTTGGAGTTTTTTGAGTCTATCCATATAGGACAAGTGTTTAAGGCCTAGGATCTTCTTTGTGAGGTACTTTGCAGCCTCTCCAGTTTGTAGATGTCTAGTGAGGTACATGCCAACTGGGGAATTGTACTCGATGATTACCCTAATGAGGGAAGAGTAGAGGGAGACAATGACCGCTTTCTTCCTGGATGCAAAACCCTTAGTAATGAGATGTGCCACATAGAAGGACCTTCTGACCACAGTGGCAATGTGCTGATCAAAAGAGAGGTTGCTGTCAACCTGTGTTCCCAGATATCTTATAATGCCTTCTGTGCTCAGTGGACTACCATCAATGTGGTAATTCATGGGAACCGGGTTTTTCCCAAAGGGGATGATGACACATTTTTTGGCACTGAGCTTAAGGCCATGATTCTGATACCAGTCATTGGTCTCAGTGAGGCCATTCTGCAGGATGTCAACATCACTTTGGGAGTTAATAATAGCTCCCAACTTGCAATCGTCTGTGAACATTGTCAGCCAGAGTCCCTTCGTGTTGCCCTGGACTTCACAGAAGTAGATACAAAACAGAAGGGGACCCAGGACCGAACTCTGTTGGACTTCACTCATGACTAGTCAGCAGTCTAAATTGGAGTCAGCTACTTTCACACTGTGGGTTCTATCTGTGAGCCAATTTACAATAGTGATATAGGGGTTGATGCCTAGCTTAGTGAGTTTTTCCTATGATTCCTCAGTGGAGAATGGTATCAAAAGCCTTGGCCATATCAAGGTAGGCTGTATGAACCACCTTGCCTTCATCCACAGTTCTGGTGACTGACTCAAAGAAGTCGACCAAGTTGAGCAGGCATGATCTACCCTTCACAAAACCAAACTGTGTGGGATCCAGAGTTTGGAGATTCTCTATATCCTTGTTTATTAGGTCCATGATGATGTGTTCCATAGCTTTCCATATCAGACTCATCAGGCTAATGGGGCGATAGTTCCCATGGTCTGTAATCACTTCTCCTTTGTGAAGAGGGATGTCTGTAGCAGTGCGCCATTCGGTACGGACAAAGCCTGAGGTGAGGCTGTGATTGAACAGGGCACACAGGTGAGGTGCCCATTCACTCTGTAGTTCATGTAGAACACAGCCAGGGATATTGTCAGGTCCCATAGAAGCTGTACTCTTGGCCTTGGACAGTGCTGTTTGAACCTGTGCAGCAGTAATACTGGGTGCCTGGTTCATAGATTCATAGGTAGGTACTAGGCTATCAGCCCAAGGGTCTAAGTAAGTCTAGCCAAGAAGGTTCCCTGGCTTACACCACCCAAGAAAGTTACTTTCCTGTGCCCCTGTCAAGCAGAACCACAGAAGTGATCCTCGGGGTGTATTGCCTATTTCCCATCCACTCATCAAGCTTTTCTTGGAGTGCTAATGAGGAACTTTGCTTGACACAGATGGGTAGCTCGTTCCAGAGTATGGGAAGTCTCTGGGACAGGAATCTATTCCTCCAGCATGTCCTGTTTATTGTGGTGACATGGTTTAGGTCCCTAGAGCATGTAGCTCAGAAGGATTGGGATTTCTTTAGGTGTAGAATGTCCAACAGCTCTGGGTTTGACATAGCTTTATATGTTAGGCAGAGTTCACCTCAGAGTAGGTGATATGCTATGGAGTAAAGCTGGAGTTTTTTGAGACGGTCAGTGTAGGGCATCTGTTTGAGGCCAGTAATCCTCTTTGTGAGGTACTTGTGTGGCCTTTCCAGATGCTGCAGATGTCTTGTGAGGTACATTCCAAAAGGGACGTTGTACTCTATAATGGGTCTAATGTGTGTCGACTAGAGGGGAACAATGACCTCTTTTTTCCTGGATGAGAAACCTTTTGTGATGAGGTGTGCTACGTAGAAGGATTTCCTGACTACTGTGGTGATGTGATTATCAAAGGAGAGACTAGTATCCACCTGGGTCCCAAGGTCTCTTATCACACATTCGGCACTAAGTAGACTGCCACCTATGTGGTAGTTCATGGGTATTGAGTTTTTATCAAAGGGGATGACAATGCACTTTTTGGCATTGAGCTTGAGGCCATGGCTCTAACACCAGGCATCTGTCTCAGTGAGGCCCTTCTGTAGGATGTCCACATCATTTGGGAACTCGACTATGGCTCCTAGTTTGCAGTCATTTGTGGACTTCATTAGCCAAAGGCCTTCTGTGTTAGCCTGTACTTCAGAGAAGTAGATACCAAACAGGAGAGGTCCCAGGACTGAACCCTGTAGTACTCCACTTGTCACTGGTTTGAAGTCAAATTTGGTGTCTGCAACTTTTACAGTGTGGGTTCTGTCAGTGAGTCTGTTGGCAACCCATCTTGTGACGTAGGGATTTATACCTAGTTTAGGGAGTTTAGCTATAATTCCAGAATGGGGGATGGTGTCAAAAGCCTTGGCGAGGTCAAGATAGGCTGTGTGAACCACCTTACCCTCATCTATGGCTTTGGTGACTGTCTCAAAGAAGTTGATCAGGTTCAGGAGGCATGATCTGCCTTTCACAAACCTGAACTGGGTGGGGCCTGAGTTTGGAGGTTACCAATGTCTTTATTTATGAGTTCCAAGATGATATGTTCCATGGCCTTACAGACCAGGCTCATCAGGCTAATAGGACGATAGTTCATGGGATCAGTGGTGGTTCCCCCTTTGTGGAGTGGGATAACTGTTGCTGTGCACCATTCAGTGGGCACAAAGCCTGATGTGAGGCTATGAGTGAACATGGTGCTTAGGTGGGGAGCCAGATCGTTCTGAAATTCGTGTAAAACGCAGCCTGGGATGTTGTCCGGTCCCATGGATGCTGTGTTTTTGGCTTTAGAGAGTGCAGCTTTTACCTGTATAGTTGTGATTATAGGGACTCTGCATTCTTCCTGTATAGATAGGGGCCCTTTAGGGGGTGAGAGCGGGGTAAAGTTAGCACGGACCCTATCTGCCAGGATGTTGGCAATATCAGTTGGTTCTGTAATTTTCATGCCATTGTGCTGTAACTCACAGCAGATCTGGGTGTTGCCATTGAGATTCTTGACATAGCTATAGAATGCTTTGTGGTTGTCCCTAGAATCAGTGGAGATTTTGTTTTCATAGCTAGCTTTGGAGGATCTTATAAGGGATCTCAGCTTCATACTGAGGCTGACTAGGGAGCTCCTCCACTCATGGGATTTTCTCTTTTGCAACAGCTTCTTCCTTCTGTTGTAGAGTTTGCTTATGCAAGGGACCACCAGATTGGCTTCCTTTTTTGGAGGATAGTGTCTTGGTTCTGTTTGGGATAGCACAATCCATGCACTAGTGTAAATGCTTATAGAGTGCATTTGTGTAGGATTCAGCAGTCGTAACTGTATTGTCCATCTGCATGGGTGTCATGAAATTCGCCACTTCTATCTTAAGAAGCATGAGGTTGGCTTTGGAGTAATTCTTTACCGTGGTTTCCTTAATGGGGGGAGGGGGTGGGATGTGGATATCTAAAGTGATTAGCTTATGGTCGGATCTGACCAACGAGGAGTTGACTTCAGGTGTGGAACATTGGTCACTCATGTTGGTAATGACTAGATCTAGGATATTGTTGCCCCTGATGGGGGTGTCGATAAGTTGATCCAGGGCACTGGAATTTATGAATTCCAGAAAGCATTGAGTGAAGGAGTTGGTACATGAGTATTTTCCCAGTTAATGGTGGGGAAGTTGAAATTGCCCATTATTAGGGTATTTGGTTGAACCCTAATATTTTCCAGTATATCAAGAAAAGAGGAGTGGGGATTCTGGGGCATGGTGTGAGATCTGTAGCAAGCTACAATTTGGATTGCAGTTTTGCCCAGAGTTAGTTGCACTTGGATAACCTCGGATGCATTGCTGAGCAACTAGCCTGGAGGTGTGGATATCCTTAATGAATATGGACACACCTCCGCCTTTGGTGTTCCAGTCCAGGTTAAGTGTGGTATGAGTTATAGCCTGGTAATGCAGGGGTGCTCTCTGGAGCCTTGAACCAGGTCTCAGTCACTGCACAGATATCAATGTTCTCCATTTTAAGGAATGCCTCGAGGGAGTGCATTTTGAGATTTAGACTTCTAGCATTGAGTAGCATTACCCTAAGTTTTTGCTTACCTGTTCCTGTTATGGTGGCGAATTTGTAATTTGAACCTTGCCTAAAAAAGGCACTATAGGGGCAGCAAGAGCCTTAGCCAGTATCCGGAATCCCAGGGGTGACAGATTCAGGCCACCTCTGGCAAAGCATCGTGGTCTGTTGACCATGTCGTCCCAGGCAGACAGATACTGGATCCCCTTAGAATGACACCAAAAGCTTAGCCAATTGTTGAAGTCAATCATTTTGTCCTTGTACTGCAGTATCATTCTTGGCAATGGCAGGATGCTACTCAGGGCTAGGGTCATACCTGCCTGGGCTACAAGATCGGAGAGCTCTTCCATGTCTCTTTTCATGCAGTCCAGGAAGGTACATCTCAGGTCATTCACACCAACATGGACAATGACAGAGTCATATTTGTATTTGTTGTGGAGTGACCTGAGTGCATGGGTTATGTGGCGGATCCTGGCACCCAACAGGCAGCTGACAGTAACCTTCTCCTTGTTTAGCCTGGTGAGTGGGACATTAGTGTGCCTGACTATAGAATCACCTATGACTAGTGTGTTGGGTACATTGTTTTGCCTTATAGGCTGTGGTTGAGTGGCACACTGAGTCTGTGGGCTATGTGTCATTTGTTTTGTGTTGGGGGGTGGATGTTGCTTGTGTTTCTGCTTTGGAGGTCTCTGTTGCTTGAGCAAATTATTATTGAGAGCCTCCACGAATGTTTTTGTCTTTCTATGTGTGGATTTTGGTGGTGTAGGTTTAGTGGGACTATGTGATGAGTGTGGTGCAAGTATTTACTTTCTCCTCTTAGCTGTCAAGTTCAGTCTTGGTTGGAGAGAGGATTACCTCCAGTTTGGCTAGATAAGTGCATCTCTCACAGGTTGTAGTGTTGGGTGGTAGGAGGAGAGGGTTGTCTGTGTACATGAGGTAATTTCTACATTGCCCCAAGATGCCCAGATTCATCAAATAGACAGGAGAGAACACTGGGAGCTGACCCTTGGACATGCCTGAATAAAAAAACTATTTTCCTCTAGATAAGTGAGGAAAGTGAGCACAAGAGCTGTTTTTCTCTAAGTAAGTGAGGAAAGTAAGTACAAAAACTGTTTTCCTCTAGGTAATGAGGAAGGTTGAGTGCTGTAGTAATTAGTAGCGTATTTAGTGCTTACAACAAGTGCTGAGCACGAATAAGCAAATTCAAGTGCTAAAACTAAGAATCTGTATCTGAACTAGACTAGTTACAGGAAAGAAACAAGTGGAAATGCAAGGCTTTAAATCAGAAAGTTGAAAGAGATGGAAAAATTGCCCAAACGGCCTATAACTACAATTTCTGGGCCAGAAACCACTCCTTATGTGGTAGATAGGTTACCTAGTGCTTACCACTCCCACTGATAAGCTAGTAGGCTTCCCTCCAACACAGAAAGACTTGGGGGCCTCAGGAGCTTACAAACAGTCCTGGATACAGCAAATCTGTATCTGGACTAGACTAGTTACAGGAAAGGGGGGAAACAAGTGCAAATGCGGCCTTTTAAATCAATCCACAAACCTGTATACAACTAAGCTTCCAACATTCACATCCCATGCTATAATGTAGGCAGCAAAAGGCACGGGACCACTGCCTGCCATCTTACAGCACTGTGCAAACAATGTGTAAGGAGACAGCTGTGCAGGAGACTTCATTATCTGCTGCGGTGTGCACAGATGGTACAGTGTTTCAGGATGTCCTTGTACTCTGTTCCCTGACAGATTCCCCTCCTCCCATCAGCATGACACTAACCTGACACTCCTGTGCTCTTGTTACAAATAATATCCAAACCAAGGGGTAAAAAAGTCACACAGACACCTTAATGTTTATGGACATCAAGCTTGGTCTTAAGCTCTGTGCTTCCAAAGTTTAGTCAAACAATCCACCTATGCTGCACTGACGGGCTCAGATAAAAGGGAAACATGACATGACAGCTAGTGGGCTTGGCTTTATTGGCCATAATAGACTAGTGAAGATTTAAAAAATGAAAAGTCATGAGCATTCAGAAACCATGTAGCTGAAACACCGGTATGTCTTCAAAGGGTCATTTGCATATATCCCATGAGTTTCCATTATAGGAGGTTTAAGGTATTACACAGTAAAAACTTTTGCTTAGCTGAGTTTTCTTTCTTGAAGTTTTTACTGAATAGTTTGTCTGTATAACATTTGTACGCTTATCTGACTATTGTTTAAATTAAGAATAAATGTGTCATTACAGGTGTACTAATTTGCTGTTATATTGGCTCTGTTTGTTGTTTTCTCTCTCTTTCTATGGAATTAGTAGTGGTGCAGAAGTAGGTGAGGCACTGGGGACCTGGAGCTGCACTAGCCAATCTGCATGTCACTGTGACAGCAGTGGTTCCTTGGTCTACTTCTGTGAAGTGCGAATCTAGGCAGCTAGCTGGTACCCTGCATGGGCACCCCACAAGTGGGAGTGAGAGTCCTTTCTGAGAAGTGTTGTGAAGGAATCCCTTTCAGACATCTGGCAGAAGGTGTCACAGCTGTTAATGGCAGAGGTGAGCCATCATCTCGACACTCACATTGCCAGCCAGCCCTGCACATTGATCCACCATAGTGGTGACTCATTTCTAGGTGGATTCTCCCCAGGTCAATCTGGCAGGACCAATGTACGTCACCCTACCCTATCCCCATCATGGTGCCCCTGTTCCTCATGTCTCTCATGTCTCATTCTCCATATGACATTGTCCTCCTTCCCTGCCCACCTTTTGTGTCCATACCACCTGTCTTTCTCTCATCTGTGAATGCCTTCACTTTATGTTGGTTTGTCTGCCCCTGCTGCCTTCCCTGTTCCCGCTTTCATTCTCAAACATGGCACTTGCTCCCCAGCCCCTCTACCTTCTAGATAAAAATAGAAAATAGTTATCTTTCCCACAAAAAACAACTTCCCATCTTCCTAAATTATCATCTTCCCTTCAGACTTTTATGTATTGTTTTATTTATTTATTTATTTGACGTTGATAAACAAATAAATGCTGCCCCCCAGAAGAACAGTAAGAATAACAGTATAACATTATTCAGGTTACATCTGTTGTGGTACAAGGAAGGTGACAAATCCATAATAGATCAACATAAGTAAAACTAAGTAGAAGACATATTCGTATAATACATTTAGAAGAATACAGGAGGGCATGAAATATACAAGTGACAAGGTTTTACAATATATACATTCTGTACAACAAATATACTTAACTGTATTTTCATGTCAGGTTCCCAAGTATTAGTAGGAAATGCAGCGGGAAAAGAATGTGTGGGTGAGTGCTGATAGCTTTTTATCCATTGTATTTAAAGCAAGAGCAGGTAGGTTCAAAAGTGCTCCATGAGCTTCTCCTTAAATGTCTGCAGATTGTTTTGCTGTCTAATTTTAGAAGGGCGTTTAGGGAAGGTTTTTTCTCTGTCAGTGGTTTTATATCAAGGTTTGGACAATAAAAGGGAATTATCCTGACTATTTCTCAGGGAGTACCTTGCCTACCTCAACTGGAGTTTTGATTTTAAGGGAGTTACTGACCCTCTGAAATTATAAAAGTGTGTCCAAAAGCAAGGTAGCTCTATTGTTTTTAAGGAGTCAGTTCAAATGTTTAAGTAGGACATAATAGCAAACTTGCAAATTTTATTTATTTAATTATGGATAGAATGTGTGTTGAAGTTGGAATGGAAGACAATTACAGGGAGGCCATACTGCATTTTGGGAATATGTACATCACATGTTATGGATTGGTATGCGATTGGTGGCAGGAGATGGGGGATTGTGTTGCAGAGTTTAAGCTGCTGCATAGCATTATTGATGTGTTGAGTATTACTGCAGGATCTACAGTTAATACTAGGCATGTTTATTCAAAGAAATTAGGTATAAAATACCAGTTAGTATCTAGCAGAGTAAGGGGGGGTCTCTGTCTCGTACCAAATACCATGATACTGGATTTGGTGGGACTGACTAACAGTCTGTCAGTGTGCATCTACCTGCAGAGATCAGTGAGGGAAGATTACATCATTTGTAGAAGCACTAAAATGTTATCACTACCTTCAAGTAGAAAAAGATAATCTGAGAACATAATAAGATTGGGATGGAGCAGGTCATCTCCCGTGCCCCACTTCTGCCTCCCCTATCTCCACATTTCTTCCTCATTTCAGGGAAGATATGAGCTGGCACTTTGTTATGTGGCCTTCTCATAGTGCCTGTATTACAAGTATGAGGTGCTTCATTGGATGTGCAAATGGCATGACACTGGGTATGACCTTATTATGCATCACATGTTAGTCACATGACCATATATATATATATATATATATATATATATATATATATATATATATATATATATATATATATATATATATATATGATAGCATCCATTGGAACAGCATGTTGACTCCCATTAGAGTGGCTGCTGTGATTTTGTATGCAGCATTTTTCCATGGCATGCTGGCACTACAGTGCTTTTAATACATATCATAGAAATATCAAGCCACATTGCACTATGGTGATATATATTAGCTACTGTGTGAAATCTGTTAGGACACTGCAGAAAAATTGAACAGCAAAAAAAAATAAAGTTGTGAATTTTATAAAGAATAATAAACACAAAAATAACACTTGCAAATTTGTATGGAGTCTGTGTGTGTGTGTGTGTGTGTGTGTGTGTGTGTGTGTGTGTGTGTGTTTGTGCTTATGATCCAAACATATTTTAGTATTGATAGCAGCATACAAAAGATACTTGTTGATTTAAGATGGACTTATTCTGCTGTTTTTAAGTTTGAAGTTTTATAAAGTAATTGAAATCAATAAGCTTATATTATAGGGCATAATGTGTCTCATATCCCTGGAGATCAAACTCACATATAAGGGCAAACACTTATACCTCCTGGGTACCTACAGCATGGATAACACACACACACTGCCTAAAGGATTCTAGTAGATCTGTGAACTCTGCAGGCCATATTCACAAGACTGATAAGGTTAAAATGAAAAGACAAGTCTAATAAATGACTGTTGCTTGTCTGCACTTTTTTCACTAATAAATCAAAGTCTCTGAGCATTCCTTCTCTATGTATAATTTGTCAAACTGGCAGTATTATGAGATCATGCTATCAGTGATTTCCTAAGGAATCCCTAGTCCTAAACTCCCTACTTAACTACATTGCATGTTTGCTGTGCTCTAATTCATGTACTTCTGGAAAACGTATGTGCAACATAACTGTCAAAAACTGTGTGTTATGTATTAATGCAGTGTTGTCTAGCTTGTTCTTTTTAATTGTAACCAGATTCTGTCAAGTATTGGATTTCTAATGGAAACCACTGTAAACAAATCCTTGACTGAACAGTAAATCTAGTTCTTACAAATAAAATTACATGGAGGGGAAAAGTGACAAAAGCATGTTCTATAAATCATTCTGACCAACATAAGCAATTAAATGTAAGTTTACAAGTGCTGTGCAAGATGCCTTGTAATATAGCCCATTATGATATGGTTTTCAGTAAGTCAAAACTGTTTATTTCAAAACATTCCAGACACGTAACTGTAAAGAGCTGCTTCAAGCAAATAGTTGTGATGTTCCCAAGTGCTATGTTTCACTGCCACAGTCCAAGTCCCTGAAAGGGAGATCATCTAATTAAACAAATCAGCTCAGAATGCTGGTAATTTCCAATGGCTGAAAGCTAAGCAAAAGAAAATTCAAAGGCATAACACTTGAAAAGTTACTGAGAGTTATGCAAAAGCTTCAGGAACTGTAAGAGTAAATATAATGCTCATGTCCCATTTATGATTTATGAACTCATTTCCCTACTTTACTTGTTATGATGCATGTACTGCGGAGCTGGTGCTGTGGTAGCATTGACGCCTCACAGTAAGACGTTGTCCTGTTTGATTCTCAGCTAGAGCGTCTTCTGTGTGGAGACATGCCTGAATGGGCGTACCTTCGTTGAAGGTTGTGCATCAGAGCTGGCAACTCGGCACGTAAAAATCTACTGCCAATCATTAGCGGACCGGAGTTCCACTGTGGCGACCCCTAACTGGGAAAAGCCAAAAGACACAACAACAACTTATTATGATGCATGACAATTTTAGACTGGAAATACAAGCAGGTACAAGGTGAAGTAATGAGTGATCACAATTGTTAAATGCTCCTACCTTGGATATCAGAGCATGCAGCCACTGGGGTAACAGCAGTATACAAGTAACACTAGCAACTCCACACAACAGTACTAATCTGTATATAAGAGGATGTCAGACATTGTAATGGCGATGCAAGCATCACTATGTTATACCAACCTACTCTATGCAATATACTGTCATAATTATTATAGGTATGTGACAATGTTGTGTCTCATAAAACCTTTTTAACATTACACCTGACAACCAACTCGCACAGCCACATTGCAGTGTGTATATCTCTGAAATATGCATACACACACGCACGCACGCATGCACACATACACACACACACACACACACACACACACACACACACACACACACACACACACACACACTCACCTTGATAATAATGAATGTTTCTGACCACTAACATACCCAGAGTGATAGAGAAGAGTTTCTAAACTTGGTCCACACCAGTAACAACAGCATGAAGTGGCAAGCTACTGTTTCGTGCCAGAATGGTTTAAACCAAGCAACTAGAACAGGGTTAATGAAGGTCTGAGGTTAGACACTGGTAATAGTCATAAATAAATAAAAAAGTGGCTGGAAGATATCAGAAGTGAGAGGTTATAAAAGCATATTGAATTAAATGAATACAAAACCTGATCAGTGGGTACAACTGGCAATTAGATGATGTAAGCCTTCTACATTATTTATGGCTAATAATTACCATTTTAATAAAATCATCTTTCGATACTGAAGAGTTTCTGAAATTAAAACAAATAAGAAAGAATATAAAACTTAAGGAAAAATTCAGCTACATGATTTTACTTGAAATGTTTCACCCATGAATCACCAAGTTACAAATGAACAAGGACTTAACTTACTGTGTTTAACAGATCAGGGACTTATCGAGGAAAGCTTCTGCACCCACATATCTGGAAAGACTCTCAAATTCCCACAATATTCTCCGCAGTCATACAAACTTGAAGAAAGCAGATATTTGCCAAAAAAAAGGAATGAGTGTTAGTATGTTAGAGTACACAGCAGCTGCATTAACAGTGATTCTGCACACAGCAGCTGCATTAACAGTGATTCGGTACACAGCAGCTGCATTAACAGTGATTTTGCACACAGCAGCTGCATTAACAGTGATTCTGTACCCAGCAGCTGCATTAACAGTGATTCTGTACACAGCAGCTGCATTAACAGTGATTCTGCACACAGCAGCTGCATTAACAGTGATTCTGTACAAAGCAGCTGCATTAACAGTGATTCTGCACAGAGGAGCTGCATTAACAGTGATTCTGCACACAGCAGCTGCATTAACAGTGATTCTGTAGCAGCTGCATTAACAGTGATTCTGTACAGAGGAGATGCATTAACAGTGATTCTGTACAGAGGAGCTGCATTAACAGTGATTCTGTACAGAGGAGCTGCATTAACAGTGATTCTGTACACAGCAGCTGCATTAACAGTGATTCTGTGCACAGCAGCTGCATTAACAGTGATTCTGTGCAGAGCAGCTGCATTAACAGTGATTCTGTACAGAGGAGCTGCATTAACAGTGATTCTGCACAGAGGAGCTGCATTAACAGTGATTCTGTACACAGCAGCTGCATTAATAGTGATTCTGCACACAGCAGCTGCATTAACAGTGATTCTGCACACAGCAGCTGCATTAACAGTGATTCTGCACAGAGGAGCTGCATTAACAGTGATTCTGTACACAGCAGCTGCATTAACAGTGATTCTGCACACAGCAGCTGCATTAACAGTGATTGTGCACACAGCAGCTGCATTAACAGTGATTCTGCACACAGCAGCTGCATTAACAGTGATTCTGCACAGGGGAGCTGCATTAATAGTGATTCTGCACACAGCAGCTGCATTAACAGTGATTCTGCACACAACAGCTGCATTAACAGTGATTCTGTACACAGCAGCAGCATTAACAGTAATTCTGCACACAGTAGCTGCATTAACAGTGATTCTGCGCACAGCAGCTGCATTAACAGTGATTCTGCGCACAGCAGCTGCATTAACAGTGATTCTGCGCACAACAGCTGCATTAACAGTGATTCTGCACACAGCAGCTGCATTAACAGTGATTCTGTACACCGCAGCTGCATTAACAGTGATTCTGCGCACAGCAGCTGCATTAACAGTGATTCTGCACACAGCAGCTGCATTAACAGTGATTCTGTACACAGCAGCTGCATTAACAGTGATTCTGCACACAGCAGCTGCATTAACAGTGATTCTGTACACAGCAGCTGCATTAACAGTGATTCTGCACACAGCAGCTGCATTAACAGTGATTCTGTACACAGCAGCTGCACTAAGTGATTCTGTACACAGCAGCTGCACTAACAGTGATTCTGTGCACAGCAGCTGCATTAACAGTGATTCTGCACACAGCAGCTGCATTAACAGTGATTCTGTACACAGCAGCTGCATTAACAGTGATTCTGCACACAGCAGCTGCATTAACAGTGATTCTGCACACAGCAGCTGCATTAACAGTGATTCTGCACAGAGGAGCTGCATTAACAGTGATTCTGTGCAGAGGAGCTGCATTAACAGTGATTCTGTACACAGCAGCTGCATTAACAGTGATTCTGCGCACAGCAGCTGCATTAACAGTGATTCTGCGCACAGCAGCTGCATTAACAGTGATTCTGCGCACAGCAGCTGCATTAACAGTGATTCTGCACACAGCAGCTGCATTAACAGTGATTCTGTACACAGCAGCTGCATTAACAGTGATTCTGCACACAGCAGCTGCATTAACAGTGATTCTGCACACAGCAGCTGCATTAACAGTGATTCTGCACAGAGGAGCAATACTGAAGCAGACGCACAAGGTGAGGGTTCATTGGTTCATAGATAAGTACTGGGCTAGCTGGCCTTCTCGGCCATTTAAGCCTAGCAAACTTCCCTTTTCAAATGTGAGGATCAAAGCCAGTATCATGTGTCTGTGAGGTAAACACCTTAACCATTACACCAACCCCCAGCCCCGTGGAAGGGAGGGCACCAGAAAAGTAAAGTCTGATCTTTTTTTTTTAGATCTTTATTTGAAAATGTGCAACAAGATCAGAAAAGTGGGTTAGCTTAACTTGCCAGTTTTATATACATTCATCACCAGGTACAATAATCTTTGTTGATAAAATGTCATCATATAAGACAAACCAAGAAAAAATGAGTGGGTGTTCATATGTTTACAATTCTGTAAGAAAAAAAGCTAAATATCGTTGTTACCAAGCAGAGTGTTTTCTTACACACTGCAGCTACTAGTAGCAGATATAGAATATTTTAGTAAAAGGAGACACATTTAATCACATCAGGAGACATTTCGGTCCCATTTTAGCATGATTGCACCCCAAACTGGGATTCCACTTTGCCTTTGCTTTCTCTTACTCTGTGGTTGCCCACCTCAGCCTCTCCTGCTGATTGCCCACCTCAGCCCCTCCCACTAGCATTTTTAGTATGTACTGTTACTCCATCTAGGCTAATTTTGCAGATACTTTCTCCCTGTTGTAAGTTACCATTAAGTCTCCTGAATGTTTGTGTATACATTTGCTTGCTTATTACCAAGTTCCGTTCATAATCTGCCATGTAAATTATATTATATTTAATTTATACCACATTTTTAACCTTTGCTCAATGTTTAATTCCCTTGACTGTTACATGCAACCACATACTTCACAGCAATAGTAAGCATCTTTCCAGAATAGCCAAATAAACAATACAAAGTAGATGAGATCTTCAAACAAAAATATAAACGTAACTTCTGGCTAGGGTTTCATACCTCCAACTTCCTCTCTAAAAACAAACCCAGTCACTTGGCACAGCCTGTATGCTTAAACACAAAATCATGTATGATTTCATGGCTGTATGCTGGTCCATCATATGATTGGTGCTATACATGAATATTTATCATGCTCCAGCTTTATAATTTATAATATTAGCCATTTTTTTAGTTTTTTTAACCACAGCTGCTCTTCATTTGGCGACTGCACCAGAACATCAGAGTGTTTTTGCTGATCATTGATGTTATATTTACTGCACTTCTCCACTCACTACTGTGATCTGTTGATTTAAGTAGCTGGTTACATTGTATTGACTAGATTCAATGCTGCTGAATCTAGATTCTCTGTTCTTTTCAAACTTGAGCATTATACTAGTCATTTTACATCAAGAGGGTTTTTTCCTGCACCCTTGTGGCAGAACTGTGTATCTCTAGACCCATCTTAGTTGGGGATTGCTGGAGAAAGGCTCATTGTGTGCTTTCCAACTGATAGTTTGACTTATTCTTGTTTATTTCAGCTAACATTTAAACCTTATGTTTGCGCTAAGCTGCTCTCCACACAGCAGCCATAGGCAGTGCCCTGTGTAGACACAGATGTCTTGTAGACAGGTTTTACCTCAAACAACCATCAGTGTAACCAATCCCAGCACTCTGCTGCTCTAGGAGCAAACCAGTTGTGCACTGAGCACCATTGCTTTATTTGGATAAATTACACAAGTACAACTCTCACTCCAAATCCAAGGGCTACCAACACAGTTCAGTCACAACAACCAACTCCATTCCCCAATAAAAAACACAGTAAAAACCTACAATCATGGATGGGCAGTTTCCCATCATCTCTCTGTCCAGCCTGGTGGACATGGGCATCCTGAGGCAATGTAGCAATTGTCTCATGTATACTGACAACCACTTACTCCTTCAACAAACTAATACTATAGCTGAGAGGTGTACTTACACTATGAAACGGGAGTCAGGACTCCCACATAAAGGCAAATAAAATACCAAGCAGGTTGTCAGCACATACACACACACACACACACACACACACACACACACACACACACACACACACACACACACATACTCCACTTCCCACATCAAATAAGGACTTGACACATAAACCTACATATTCATAGGTGCTCACTAGTAACTTACTAAAAGCCCACAGAGTTCCAAAACGCAGCCTTCAGAAACCACATACAACAAAGCCAACATTAACCACAACACAACATAAAACACACATCTGTGTCTCAACAAACAAGCCCATAAGACATCACCACTAAACCCAAAGTACTAGTCATAGGTGACTCCATATTGAGACACACAGATGTTCCCCTCACCAGGCTGGACAAGGAGAGGGTTATGGTTAGCTGCTTGTCAGGTGTCAGAATCTATCTGGTCACTCAAGCACTCAGGTCACTCAACCACCAGTACCAGTATGACTCCATCACAGTTGAGTTGGGTATGAATGACCTGAGATCTACCTTCCAGGCAATATCAAGGGAGACATGACTGAGCTCTCAGATTATTTGTGAAAGGCAGGTATGAGCCTAGTAGTGAGCAGTATTCTTCCATCACCAAGGACGGTGCCACAATACGAACAAAAAAATGATTGACTAACAATTGGCTAAATTTCTGGTGTCAGTCCAATGGGATCCAATATCTGTCAGCCTGGGAAGACATGGTTGGCAGGTCATGCTGCTTTGCCACAGATGGTCTGCACTCTGTCCTCTAGGCTTTTAGATACTGGCTAAGGGATTAGAGAACCCTACTGTGCTTTTTGTAGGCAGTGTCAAAACAACCAACCTCCCAACGTAACAAAATTTTCTCTGGATAGACTCAAGGCACTGCTGTTCAGTGCTAGGTGTCTTAAAAATAAAGTGCACTCCCTAGAAGCACTTCAAACCCTGGAAGATGCTGATGTCTGTGCAGTCACTGAGACATGGTTCAAAGCTGCAGATAGTACCCCAGTCATTCAGTGCTATGATGCCTTTCATACATTCAGACCACAAATGGAGCAGGAAAGAAGCAAAGGAGGAGGTGTATCCATTTTCATTAGGGATAAGTACACCTCGAGACTGGTCAAACCATATGACTTGCTCAAGTTACTCCATGTCCAAGTAACCATAGGCAAAATCCCCTACCACATCATTGCCAGCTGAAGGTCACCCACCATGAACCAGGAAAAGGACATCATGTACCTGGAGTTATTGGAATCACTTCATGCAGTCCAACTCCTTACTCACGGGTGATTTTAATTATCCTGCTATTGACTGGGGATCCTGCAGGACCACAAACATGCAGGCTCACAAGTTCTTGGACTTTGTCAATGCAAATAGCCTAGAACAGCTGGTCAGCACACCCACAAGGGCCTCAGATATCCTAGACATAATGCTCACTAATTTGGGGAAGCAGTGCACACTCCCCCCAGTGTGATGTCTTCCCTGGTAAGATCAGACCATAAAACAGTCTCACTTGTAATAATTGTAATATTGTCATATAACCCATCAAGAACAAAAACTCTTAAAAATGTTTCTAAGGCAGATTACCTCCTACTAAGTGAGACCATAAGAAATTTCAAAGCCCCCTTGAACATATCTAACATAAATTACATGGACTCCTTTGCAGAGGTGTACACCATCACCCTGTATAACCACTTAAACAGTTGTTTAGAATCGGCTGTACCTAACTGGATTAAAACCAGGTCTCATCGGAAAAATAAGCCACCCTGATGGACCTTCAGTTTAAACAGGCATTACAGCAAAAGAAAGAAACTAACGGCTAAAAACAAACAAGAGAGAACTTACTTAGCAGAGCAAGACTTCCCTCACTAGTCTAAACAAACAAATTACTGATCTAGTCAAATCACCGAAAGCAAACTACGAAACAAAAATAGCTAAACAAAATCACAAGGCATTTTTTTAACTATATGTCCAAAATCTTAAGGGGACTACCCAGCTATTTGCAGAGCTGGTGGTGAATATTACCACCCATACTTAGATGGAGGAAATAGCCAACCTGTTAGTAGACAGATTTGGATCAAACATCACCCCCCCCCATCCACACTGGCTATCCCCCAATGTATACCAATCACCACTCCACTGTCTATTATTTCTAGAGATCAGGTCATACCTGCATTCTCTAAAGCCAAAAGCACAGCATCAGTGTGAGCAGATAAGATCCTAGGTTGCTTTTTAATTAATTTGAAACATACCTAGCTGACCCACTTGGTTCACTATGCAGAATGGAGGACAACCACAGTAATCCCTCTGCACAAGGCGGGGACTATCAACCAACACTGGAAATTATAGCCTCATAAGCCTGACTAGCCTCATCTGCAAGACCATGGAAAGAATTATTCTGGACCTTATTAACAAGGATGTAGGTAGCCTTTTTCAGACTCTGGACCTAACCCAGTTTGGATCCATTAACAATAGATCTTGTCTATAAAACCTGGTTGACTTCTTTGAGAAGGTCACCAAGGCCATGGAAGAGGAAAGACTGCATACTGCCTACCTTGACCTGTCCAAGGCATTTGACAGTATCCCCCACTCAGGTATTATACAGAAACTCTCACAACTGGGAATTAACCCCTTCATCACCAGGTGGGTAGCCAAATTGCTCACCAACAGGACACATACTGTCAAAGTGGGATAATTCACATCTAGCAAAAGGTTAGTCACCAGTGGTGTACCACAGGACTCTGGGAGTGTGGATGGCCTGTGATCGACCAAATTTGCTGACAACTGCAAATTGGGAGCAATCATCAAGTCTCCCAATGATACCAATATACTGCAGAAAGGATTAATGCAGACAAATGACTGGTGCCAAAGGCATGGATTGAAGCTAAATGCAAAAAAATGTATAATTATTCCCTTTGAGAAAATTAACACCTCAGCTCATTACAATATAGACAGCACCCCCTAAGAGTAGACCCAGTGGTACATAACCTTGGTACTCAGTCTAATAGCAATCTGAACTTCAACCATCATGTGTCCACAATGGTGAGGAAATCCTTCTATGTGGCACATCTCATAAGTAAAGGCATGGCATCCAGATCTAAGGAAGTCATAATTCTATTGTACTCAGCACTCATCAGACCAATAATTGAGTACAATGTTCCCTTGCATGTACCTGACCTTCAACAGCTAGAGAGACCCCAGAGATTTCTCACCAAAAAATTACAGGGTACACAAAACAAATAATGTGCAGAAAGACTGAAATCCTTATCACTGTACTCCATTTTCTACAGGCTATTAAGGTGTGATCTGTGTCTGGCAGTCTCTGACCCCAGCCCTGATGGAAATGTTACACATTTATAAATCAAACTGCAAGAAGGTCATCCACTCCATGGATCTCATCCTGGTGTCTGACGTAAACAAATCATGCTGTAGAGATAGATACAACTCACAGAGACTACCCTTTCTCTGAAACAAGTTCCCCATTCACATAAAGCAGAGTTCCTCCCTAACCCTCTTCAAGTGCAACTTGACCAATGGATGGGTAATCGTAAATTTACTTCTGGGGACACCCATGTCCCTTATAGACAGAGGCAGTCGGTAAGAGGCAATCAGTATTATCTAACATAGGATCATGTCCCAGTGAACTTAGCTCACCTAACCATTGATAATTAGGTAATTCTGAATAAATATGGCTAGGCTTGTAACTGCCCTAAGCCATTAACCTAGTAAAGGCCACCATAGAAATGACCTTGGTTGCTCTCCATTTGGAATACACCTGTACTTCTCATGTCACACAGAATTTCACCAAACATTTTAATTTTTTCCCATTTTCAAAAGCATACAGCTTAGGTTGATCAATTATTCAGAGATGTCCTTATTTTTTTTTCTTTCTTGCATCATTGTTTCTGTTTTGTGTGTGTGCTTGCATGCTTTTCTGCTGTGTTCATACATGTTTGCATGTATATGTGTTTGCATAATTGTCCTAGAAGTGTCTGAACTCTGACTTCTCCCTCTGTCTTTATGACCCCGACAATGATTATGTCATTACTCATAATGAATGGATGAAAGTTGCACATATTTGCATGTGTAGCTCAGCACTGTCTATGGTAACAGATTTTGCAAGAAATTATCCAGATTATAAACAAATGAAAGAAAATCAATATCTGATGTAAGAGAAGTGTTTCATCACTTAATGTAGCACACATTACACCAAGTTTAGATAAGTTAAAATTACTGAACAGTAACATCAAAATAATGAATACAAGATATGTTGTAATGATACATTGCATATCAGTGTGCAGACAGCTATGGATATACTGACTTATAGTGCTGAATGGTAAAAATCTGATTATTATTTTAGTGATGACATTATTAATGACAAAGAAGTTTTGGGAAGAAAAAATGCAGAAAGTGTAGGAAGTATAAAGGGGAAATATATTAGGATAAAGGAAGGTGAGCATGCAATTTTATGTATTTGTCTGAGAGCTTTGAATCCTAAATATACATATGATTAAGGGCATATCACATGCCATTTGTTGAAAGAAACAATGTTTACCAGCAGTTTTGTTAGGAAAAGAGTACAACAGATAAGCAAGAAAAGAATGTTGATATGTGTTTGTAAGGAAATGTATAAAACGGAAGCAGTCATAAAGTTAAACAGCAATCAAAGAACAAGAGACAGTGTACAGTGACAGCAACAATCAAAGAACAAGAGACAGTGTGCAGTGACACCAACAATCAAATAACAAGAGACAGGGTGCAGTGACAGCAACAATCAAATAACAAGAGACAGTGCGCAGTGACAGCAACAATCAAATAAGAGACAGTGTGCAGTGACAGCAACAATCAAAGAACAAGAGACAGTGCGCAGTGACAGCAACAATCAAAGAACAAGAGACAGTGTGCAGTGACAGCAACAATCAAAGAACAAGAGACAGTGTGCAGTGACAGCAACAATCAAAGAACAAGAGACAGTGTGCAGTGACAGCAACAATCAAGGAACAAGAGACAGTGTGCAGTGACAGCAACAATCAAAGAACAAGAGACAGTGTACAGTGACAGCAACAATCAAAGAACAAGAGACAGCGTGCAGTGACAGCAACAATCAAAGAATAAGAGATAGTCTGCAGTGACAGCAACAATCAAAGAACAAGAGACAGTGTACAGTAACAGCAACAAGCAAAGAACAAGAGACACTCTACAGTGACAGCGACAATCAAAGAATAAGAGACAGTGTACAGTGACAGCGACAATCAAAGAACAAGAGACAGTGTGCAGTGACAATGACAATCAAAGAACAAGAGACAGTGTGCAGTGACAGCAACAATCAAAGAACAAGAGACAGTGTGCAGTGACAGCAACAATCAAAGAACAAGAGACAGTGTGCAGTGACAGCAACAATCAAAGAACAAAAGAGTGCGCAGTGACAGCAACAATCAAAGAACAAGAGACAGTGCACAGTGACAGCAACAAAGAACAAGAGACAGTGCACAGTGACAGAAACAATCAAAGAACAAGAGACAGTGCGCAGTGACAGCAACAATCAAAGAACAAGAGACAGTGTGCAGTGACAGCAACAATCAAAGAACAAGAGACAGTGTGCAGGGACAGCAACAATCAAAGAACAAGAGACAGTGTGCAGTGACAGCAACAATCAAAGAACAAGAGACAGTGTGCAGGGACAGCAACAATCAAAGAACAAGAGACAGTGTACAGTGACAGCAACAATCAAAGAACAAGAGACAGTGTACAGTGACAGCAACAATCAAAGAATAAGAGACAGTGTACAGTGTACAGTGACAGCAACAATCAAAGAACAAGAGACAGTGTGCAGTGACAGCAACAATCAAAGAAAAAGAAACAGTGTGCAGTGACAGCAACAATCAAAGAACAAGAGACAGTGTGCAGTGACAGCAACAATCAAAGAACAAAAGAGTGCACAGTGACAGCAACAATCAAAGAACAAAAGACAGTGCACAGTGACAGCAACAAAGAACAAGAGACAGTGCACAGTGACAGCAACAATCAAAGAACAAGAGACAGGGCGCAGTGACAGCAACAATCAAAGAACAAGAGACAGTGTGCAGTGACAGCAACAATCAAAGAACAAGAGACAGTGTGCAGTGACAGCAACAATCAAACAAGAGACAGTGTACAGTGACAGCAACAATCAAAGAACAAAAGACAGTGTACAGTGACAGCAACAATCAAAGAATAAGAGACAGTGTACAGTGTACAGTGACAGCAACAATCAAAGAACAAGAGACAGTGTGCAGTGACAGCAACAATCAAAGAACAAGAGACAGTGTACAGTGGCAGCAACAATCAAAGAACAAGAGACAGTGTGCAGTGACAGCAACAATCAAAGAACAAGAGACAATGCGCAGTAACAGCAACAATCAAAGAACAAGAGACAGTGCGCAGTGACAGCAACAATCAAAGAACAAGAGACAGTGCGCAGTGACAGCAACAATCAAAGAACAAGAGACAGTGTGCAGTGACAGCAACAATCAAAGAACAAGAGACAGTGTACAGTGACAGCAACAATCAAAAAACAAGAGACAGTGTGCAGTGACAGCAACAATCAAAGAACAAGAGACAGTGTGCAGTGACAGCAACAATCAAAGAACAAGAGACAGTGTGCAGTGACAGCAACAATCAAAGAACAAGAGACAGTGCACAGTGACAGCAACAAAGAACAAGATACAGTGCACAGTGACAGCAACAATCAAAGAACAAGAGACAGTGTGCAGTGACAGCAACAATCAAAGAACAAGAGACAGTGCACAGTGACAGCAACAAAGAACAAGAGACAGTGCACAGTGACAGCAACAATCAAAGAACAAGAGACAGTGTGCAGTGACAGCAACAATCAAAGAACAAGAGACAGTGTGTAGTGACAGCAACAATCAAAGACCAAGAGAGTGCGCAGTGACAGCAACAATCAAAGAACAAGAGACAGTGCGCAGTGACAGCAACAATCAAAGAACAAGAGACAGTGCGCAGTGACAGCAACAATCAAAGAACAAGAGACAGTGCGCAGTGACAGCAACAATCAAAGAACAAGAGACAGTGCGCAGTGACAGCAACAATCAAAGAACAAGAGACAGTGTGCAGTGACAGCAACAATCAAAGAACAAGAGACAGTACGCAGTGACAGCAATAATCAAAGAACAAGAGACAGTGCACAGTGACAGCAACAATCAAAGAACAAAAGACAGCGTACAGTGACAGCAACAAAGAACAAGAGACAGTGTACAGTGACAGCAACAATCAAAGAACAAGAGACAGTGTACAGTGACAGCAACAATTAAAGAACAAGAGACAGTGTACAGTGACAGCAACAATCAAAGAATAAGAGACAGTGTACAGTGTACAGTGACAGCAACAATCAAAGAACAAGAGACAGTGTGCAGTGACAGCAACAATCAAAGAACAAGAGACAGTGTGCAGTGACAGCAACAATCAAAGAACAAGAGACAGTGTACAGTGACAGCAACAATCAAAGAACAAGAGACAGTGTGTAGTGACAGCAACAATCAAAGAACAAGAGACAGTGTGCAGTGGCAGCAACAATCAAAGAACAAGACACAGTGTGCAGTGACAGCAACAATCAAAGAACAAGAGACAGTGCACAGTGACAGCAATAAAGAACAAGAGACACTGCACAGTGACAGCAACAATCAAAGAACAAGAGACAGTGCACAGTGACAGTAACAATCAAAGAACAAGAGACAGTGTGCAGTAACAGCAACAATCAAAGAACAAGAGACAGTGCACAGTGACAGCAACAATCAAAGAACAAGAGACAGTGCGCAGTGACAGCATCAAAGAACAAGAGACAGCGCACAGTGACAGCAACAATCAAAGAACAAGAGACAGTGTACAGTGATAGCAACAATCAAAGAACAAGAGACAGTGTACAGTGACAGCAACAATCAAAGAATAAGAGACAGTGTACAGTGACAGCAACAATCAAAGAACAAGAGACAGTGTGCAGTGACAGCAACAATCAAAAAACAAGAGACAGTGCGCAGTGGCAGCAACAATCAAAGAACAAGAGACAGTGCGCAGTGACAGCAACAATCAAAGAACAAGAGACAGTGCACAGTGACAGCAACAAAGAACAAGAGACAGTGCACAGTGACAGCAACAATCAAGAGACAGTGTGCAGTGACAGCAACAATCAAAGAACAAGAGACAGTGTGCAGTGATAGCAACAATCAAAGAACAAGAGACAGTGTGTAGTGACAGCAACAATCAAAGAACAAGAGAGTGTGCAGTGACAGCAACAATCAAAGAACAAGAGACAGTGAGCAGTGACAGCAACAATCAAAGAACAAGAGACAGTGTGCAGTGACAGCAACAATCAAAGAACAAGAGACAGTGCACAGTGACAGCAACAATCAAAGAACAAGAGACAGCGTACAGTGACAGCAACAAAGAACAAAAGACAGTGTACAGTGTACAGTGACAGCAACAATCAAAGAACAAGAGACAGTATACAGTGACAGCAACAATCAAAGAACAAGAGACAGTGTGCAGTGACAGCAACAATCAAAGAACAAGAGACAGTGTGCAGTGACAGCAACAATCAAAAAACAAGAGACAGTGTGTAGTGACAGCAACAATCAAAGAACAAGAGAGTGCGCAGTGACAGCAACAATCAAAGAACAAGAGACAGTGAGAAGTGACAGCAACAATCAAAGAACAAGAGACAGTGCGCAGTGACAGCAACAATCAAAGAACAAGAGACAGTGCGCAGTGACAGCAACAATCAAAGAACAAGAGACAGTGCGCAGTGACAGCAACAATCAAAGAATAAGAGACAGTGCGCAGTGATAGCAACAATCAAAGAACAAGAGACAGTGCGCAGTGACAGCAACAATCAAAGAACAAGAGTCAGTGTGCAGTGACAGCAACAATCAAAGAACAAGAGACAGTGCACAGTGACAGCAACAATCAAAGAACAAGAGACAGCGTACAGTGACAGCAACAAAGAACAAAAGACAGTGTACTGTGACAGCAACAATCAAAGAACAAGAGACAGTGTACAGTGACAGCAATAATCAAAGAACAAGAGACAGTGTGCAGTGACAGCAACAATCAAAGAACAAGAGACAGTGCACAGTGGCAGCAACAATCAAACAACAAGAGACAGTGCGCAGTGACAGCAACAATCAAAGAACAAGAGACAGTGCACAGTGACAGCAACAAAGCACAAGAGACAGTGCACAGAGACAGCAACAATCAAAGAACAAGAGACAGTGTGCAGTGACAGCAACAATCAAAGAACAAGAGACAGTGTGCAGTGACAGCAACAATCAAAGAACAAGAGACAGTGTGTAGTGACAGCAACAATCAAAGAACAAGAGTGTGCGCAGTGACAGCAACAATCAAAGAACAAGAGACAGTGCACAGTGACAGCAACAATCAAAGAACAAGAGACAGTGCACAGTGACAGCAACAATCAAAGAACAAGAGACAATGTGCAGTGACAGCAACAATCAAAGAACAAGAGACAGTACGCAGTGACAGCAACAATCAAAGAACAAGAGACAGTGTGCAGTGACAGCAACAATCAAAGAACAAGAGACAGTGTGCAGTGACAGCAACAATCAAAGAACAAGAGACAGCGTACAGTGACAGCAACAAAGAACAAGAGACAGTGTACAGTGACAGCAACAATCAAAGAACAAGAAACAGTGTACAGTGACAGCAACAATCAAAGAACAAGAAACAGTGTATAGTGACAATGATTACCCTCACATACATGTAAATGGAGAAGTGACATTTGAAAGGGAAAAGGCAAATGAGAAAACAAATACATGGCGTTTGAATGTTGGCAGTATGACTGGTATAGGGAGAGAGCTAGCTGATATGATGGAGAGAAGGAAGGTTGATATATTGTGCATGCAAGAGACCAGATGGAAGGGAAGTAAGGCCAAGTGTATAGGAGGCAGGTTCAAATTGTTTTATCATGGTGTGGATGGCAGAAGAAATGGGGTAGGGGTTATCCTAATGGAACAGTATGCCAAGAGTGTTTTGGAGGTAAAGAGAGTGTCTAATAGAGTGATGTTTATGAAGCTTGAAATTGATGGTGTAATGATGAATGTTGTTAGTGCATATGCTCCACAAGTTGGGTGTGCGATGGATGAGAAAGAAAAATTTTGGAGTGAGTTGGATGAAGTGGTAGTGAGTGTACCCAAGGGTGAGAGACTAGTGATTGGAGCGGACTACAATGGGCATGTTGGTGAAGTGAACAGACGTGATGAGGAAGTGATGGTTAGATATGGTGTTAAGGAGCGGAATGCAGAAGGTCAGATGATTGTGGATTTTTACGAAAAGGATGTACATGGCTGTGGTGAATACGTATTTTAAGAAGAAGGAGGAGCATAGGGTGACGTACAAGAGTGGAGGAAGATGCACACAGATGGATTAGATCGTATTTAGGAGGGCCAGTCTGAAGGAGATTGGAGACTGTAAAGTGGTGACTGGGGAAAGTGCAGTTAAGCAGCATAGAATGGTGGTCTGCAGGATGATGTTGGTGATCAAGAAGCAGAGGAGGAGTGTGAAAGCAGTGCCAAGGATTAAATGGTGGAAGTTAAAAAAGGATGATTGTGAGGTGGAGTTCAGGGAAGAGTTAAGACAGGCACTGGAAGGCAATGAAGAGTTACCAAATAGCTGGGTAACTACAGCAGAGCTAGTAAGGGAGACTGCTAGGAAGGTGCTTGGTGTAACATCTGGACAGAGGACGGAGGACAAGGAGACATGGTGGTGGAATGAGGAAGTACAGGAGAGTATACAGAGGAAGAGGCTGGTGAAGAAGAAGTGGGATTGTCAAAGAAATGAAGAAAGTAGACATGAGTATAAGGAGATGAGGCGCATGGCAAAGAGAGAGGTGGTGAAGGATAAGGCATATAGAGAGTTGTATGAGAGATTGGACACTAAAGAGGGAGAAAAGGACCTGTACTGATTGGCTAGACAGAGGGACAGAGCTGGGAAAGATGTGCAGCAGGTAAGGGTGATAAAGGATAGTGAGGGAAACATACTCACAAGTGAGGAGAGTTTGTTGAGTAGATGGAAAGAGTACTTTGAAGGGCTGATGAATGAAGAGAATGAGAGAGAAGGTTGGATGATGTGGGGATAGTGAATCAGGAAGTGAAGCAGATTAGCAAGGAGGAAGTAAGGACAGCTATGAAGAGGATGAAGAATGGAAAGGCTGTTGGCCCAGATGACATACCAGTGGAAGCATGGAAGTGCTTAGGAGAAATGGCAGTGGAATTTTTAACCACATTTTTTAATGAGATTTTGGAAAGTCAGAGGATGCCTGAGGAGTGCAGAAAAAGTGTTTTGGTACCTATCTTTAAGAATAAGGTGATGTGCAGAGCTGCAGTAACTACAGAGGGATAAAATTGATCAGTCACAGCTTGAAGTTATGGGAAAGAATAGCGGAAGCTAGGTTAAGAAGGGAGGTGATGATTAGTGATCAGTAGTATGGTTTCATGCCAGGAAAGAGCACTACAGATGCAATATTTGCTCTGAGAGTGTTGCTGAAGAAATACAGAGAAGGTCAGAAGGAGTTGCATTGTGTCTTTGTGGACTTAGAGAAAGCATATCACAGGGTGGCTAGAGAGGAGTTGTGGTATTGTATGAGGAAGTCGGGAGTGGCAGAGAAGTATGTAAGAGTGGTACAGGATATGTACAAGGGTAGTGTGACATTGGTGAGGACTACAGTGGGAGTGACAGATACATTTAAGGTGGAGGTGGGATTACATCAAGCATCAGCTCTGAGCCCTTTCTTATTTGCAGTGGTGATGGACAGGTTGACAGATGAGATGAGACAGGAGGCCCCGTGGACTATGATGTTTGCAGATGACATTGTGATCTGTAGTGAGAGTAGGGACCAGGTTGAGGAGACCCTGGAGAGGTGGAGATATGCTCTAGAGAGCAGAGGAATGAAGGTCAGCAGGGCTAAAACAGAATATATGTGTGTAAATGAGAGGGAGGGTAGAGGAATGGTGAGGATGCAGGGAGTAGAGTTGGTAAAGGTGGACGAGTTTAAGTACTTGGGATGAACAGTTCAGTGTAATGGTGAATGTGGAAGAGAGGTGAAGAAGAGAGTACAGGCAGGGTGGAATGGGTGCAGAAGAGTGTCAGGAGTGATTTGTGACAGACGGGTACCAGTAAGAGTGAAAGGGAAGGTCTACAAGAGGGTAGTGAGACCAGCTATGTTATATGGGTTGGAGATGGTAGCATTGTCGAAAAGGCAGGAGTCAGAGCTGGATGTGGCAGAGTTAAAGATGTTAAGATTTGCACTGGGTGTGACTAGGATGGGCAGGATTAGGAATCAGTATACTAGAGGGTCAGCTCAGGTTGGACAGTTTGGAGACAAAGCAAGAGAGGCGAGATTGCGTTGGTTTGGACATGTGCTGAGGAGGGATGCTGGGTATATTGGGAAAAGGATGCTAAGGATGGAGCTGCCAGGTAAGAGGAAAAGAGGAAGGCCTAAGATAAGGTTTATGAATGTGGTGAGAGAGGACATGCAGGCAGTTGGTGTGAAAGAGCATGATGCAGAGGACAGGAAGAAATGGAAACAGATGATCCGCTGTGGCGACCCCTAACGGCAACAGCCGAAAGAAGATGATGATGATGGAGTATGAAAAGCGATTGTGAAAGAAAAGCTTATATAAATGAGCTATAATTTTGAAACATTCCAAAAGCAGATTTGTAAATGGAAGTCTAGTTTTGTGAGCTTCTAAAAGAATAAGGAAGATATTTACATGCAATATGTCTAGAAGCCGAATAAATTTATTTATAAGTTTTATTTATCTTTTAAGTTAAAGACCAGCTTCAGATCTTAGCTGATATCATTGAATCTGATGGCATTTTTAGTAGGTCACTTAACTTTCATCTTTTCAGGACAGCTTTATCAGACTCAGAAGTGCACAGAGGTGGAGTGAGTACCCCTGTTGTCTCACAGTAAGAGGTTCTCTAGTTTGGTTCTCGGTAGAGTGCTTTCTGCATGGAGTTTGCACATCCTCCTGTGTCTGTGCCTGTGTTTGCATGCATTTTCTCCAGGTACTGCAGTTTCCTCCCATATCCCAGAGATATGCTAAACATGTACTGGCAGCTTTAAGGTGTATAAGTGTGCATATGTTTGTGTGTGTGCACGCGTGTGTGTGTGCGTGTGTATGCGTGTGCGTGTGTGTGTGTGTATGTGTATGCGTGTGTGTGTGTGTGTGTGTGTGTGTGTGTGTGTGTGTGTGTGTGTGTGTGTGTGTGTGTGCGTGTGTGTGTGTGCATGTGTGCATGTGCAGGGGCAAATCAGGCCCTAGAATAGGAACATTGCTCCAAAACAGGTACACCTGAGAGATCTGGTGGCAGTACATGCCTTTATTCCTCACAGACAGTGGAAGAACTGCATAAAACGAGATGACTTACTTTTGTGATGGGACATTGTTTCCTAGTGCTAACAGTTCATCACTGATGTGGTTTTTTGTTTGTTTTTGTTTTTTTGTTTTTTTTTTAGTTTTATGAGCAATTCAAAGCTGAGAGATCCTTGCAAGCCAAATTTTTTGTGTGTAAATGTGTTGAGGAGGGCTAAGAATATCTTATTAATATACTCAGTAGCTTCATCAAGAGTAGACAGTGCAGCAAGTTACTCTCTAAAGACAAGACCCTCCCCCCAAAAATTGTTTGAATTCATAACCTAACTTGTCGAAGTATTATGCCATGATACAATGAGTTTTCATATAGCAAATGTAAACCACTGATTCCTGAATGTATTCCTCCATAATGTAATCTGAATCATAACTGAAGACTTAGACCCAGGCTTACTGCAGCAGCATGCAGATCAAACTGATGCACTTAATGCCTGAAATTGTTTTATTTCTCAGACATCTGGTACCGAACCATAAACATTCAAGTATTTTGTTTTTAGACCAGCTTTGTTCATCTGAAGAGCTCAACAGAATATAAATTGGACCAAGGGGTAGATGTTACCAGATGTCACCAAAATGATTTGTGGGGAACAATTTTGCTTCTGCGACATTAATATGTTAAAATATTTTTGGAAGGGGGTAGCCCTGCAGCAGTTTTATTTAAGATAAGAATGAGAGGAGACCTACAGTTGACAACTATGACTTTTCATTATAAGACTATCAGTTTGATGTGAGGAGTTATGATTATTAATGTGGTGCAATTACCTTTACTTCTGATGACGCACAAACAGCAAACCAGACCAAGGCAGCACTACCCACACAAGCTGCAAAACAGTAATGAGATTTCCAGAAATATGATTAAAAAACTTGGATGTCCTTGGTGTTTCTGCTAGAAGTTATCCAAGACAGAGATGCCTGAACTTCAATGCCACAACAATTCATGAGGCAGAGATTAATAAATTTGGTCCTAAGCCTTAAGTGCAGCTTTATGATTCATTAGTAGGAGACATAGCCTCTTCCAGTTAGAATCCTGCGGGGTTAATCCCACCTAAATTTGGGTATCATCAGGGTTCTGTGGGTGCTGTAGGTGCTGTGAGAGATGAGTACAAGTAGGCCAGGACAGATGTTTGTGTCAACAGGAAACAATCAGCTGAAGAAACAAGTCTGACAACTAGGAAACAGAAACTGCTAGAAGACTTAGACAGGTGTAAATGTCTAGGGAGAATTATAGCATACCTGGAGGCTGCATCACTGAGTCAGTTAAATGAACAGGGAAAAATGCAGGAGACAGAATGTTACAATATGCAAGTATAGTTAGGTAATAACATGAGCGTGAGAGATGATGAAAAGAAAGATGATGAAGTAGCAGGAAAGGTGATACTAAGTAAAGGTGCAACTCTGTGTTTGCAGTCAGGTAATAGAAGGGCACAGCAAATGAGCAGGACTCAGTGGTTACAGTTTATAGTTTAGAAGTTGATAGTAGAGTCCAAAATAGGTACCCTTTGCTAAGTAGATATAATAATTAATGAGAAGAACAAAAACACTCGTAGCATTGCATGAGGTAGCTAAGGCCCTTTTTACTCAAAAAACCCAAAAAACGACCTCAGGGAAAGCAGAGAGTAAGTAGAAGAAAGGACTATAGGTGCACCCCACAGTGTGGAAGCAGGATTGCGAAGGAAAAAAATAGCTTTGCTCTCAGTTAACGTATACAGAAATGTACATCAGCAAGTCAGGGGAGGCCCGCAGCGCTATTATAACAGAAGAAAAGATAAAGAGACGAGTCTGGTGGAAAGGGATGCTCCCAGTACACAGCTACTATAACAGGAGAAAGATTAAAAAGAAGGAAATAATCAAAATAGACGTCCCCAGTACTGTTTGTTACAAATAGCATAAACACTGAGATTAACGGTGCACTTATGGTCCGATCCTCAATACCCTTAATATGGCCGCAGCATCCCCAGTACTGTTTGTTACAAATAGCATAAACACTGAGATTAACGGTGCACTTATGGTCCGATCCTCAATACCCTTAATATGGCCGCAGCATCCCCAGTACTGTTTGTTACAAATAGCATAAACACTGAGATTAACGGTGCACTTATGGTCCGATCCTCAATACCCTTAATATGGCCGCAGCATCCCCAGTACTGTTTGTTACAAATAGCATAAACACTGAGATTAACGGTGCACTTATGGTCCGATCCTCAATACCCTTAATATGGCCGCAGCATCCCCAGTACTGTTTGTTACAAATAGCATAAACACTGAGATTAACGGTGCACTTATGGTCCGATCCTCAATACCCTTAATATGGCCGCAGCATCCCCAGTACTGTTTGTTACAAATAGCATAAACACTGAGATTAACGGTGCACTTATGGTCCGATCCTCAATACCCTTAATATGGCCGCAGCATCCCCAGTACTGTTTGTTACAAATAGCATAAACACTGAGATTAACGGTGCACTTATGGTCCGATCCTCAATACCCTTAATATGGCCGCAGCAGTAAGTGTTGTTTGTTTATATTCTATCCTAAATGACAGTATCCCTAAGTGTGCCTCCCCTAAGCTAGACATATGGTGGAGAATCAAAAAAGGAAATCACTCTGGTGGAACTGCATGTTAAATAAGTTATAGAACAAGGGGAAAAAAGGTCATCACCACCTACAAACAGTACCCCACATTAGAAAATAAATTCTAAGTGTTTCAATTATGGAGAGATGACATCAGACACCTATACAATTAATGTTAATCTTCTAATCACCACTAACAATTGTACTAACTGTAACAGATCATCATCTGATGGCTTCCACATCTTTAACATAAACTTTTCTTGACCAAAACAATGGAAATCTCCCTGTATGTTTAAAAAATATTTTGAGGACTACATGGATACCAGTAAAGCTCCAATGGTGCAGAGGGATGAAACCATGACTATGGCTTAGGTGACCTTAGTTCAGTTAATAGCTTGGGCACCTGCTGGGGCTGATGTGGCAGCAGAGAAGAATAGCCTGGCTTCACCTGCTCACCTGTCTTCAGGGGAAGGGATGGGAGTGTGTGCTAGGGACATACTGTTAGTGGTAGAATCCCTAGTATAAACTAGGAATTGTATGGAGGTGCTTGTCTTCAAGAGTAGAAAGGCTACTTATTCACTTCCTACACAAAGTCATGAATCCGCTTTGCAATCAACAATCAAACAACAATCTTCTGAATACCAGGGAAAGACATGCGGCTTAAAGAAGAAGGAAAAAAAACTCCTCACAAATGAGACACTACTTCTGGTATACTGCGCCCCAGGAAATGAATGGGCCATACATATCTCAACCAAGGTAATAAAATAGCCAGAATAATGGTCAGAGGAGTATCTGAGCAAAATGCCATCTCATCCCCTACAAAAAAAGCATTTTGTAATGGTACTGAAGCTTCTGGAAAGCCAACAGGTCATAAACCAGTTTCCTAAATTTATGAACCTACGTGCAATACAGACAATAAGACTTCAAACAGAAGAGTGGTGATACCTCATAGGTAACCAGTACTTAGAAATGTAAATACAGTACAGTTAGTATTAAAAATTTTAAGTGTTCATAGTTCATCAGTGTAAAAAGTAGTTATAAATCAGTATTATCTTTATAGTAATAGCATAATGTTACAGTCAGAACATAAAAAATAACCTCACTTGGGGTACCACAATGTAACTTTTATATTCTGGGTCACCTGGAAAATTTCTTAAAAATGATCCTTACAGACTAGCAACTAATATGACTATATACATCCCACACTATGTGACACATGAGAAAATGTAACATTAAAGTGAGATTAAAATGTGGTGAATGGGGAACATATTTTAATTTTGGTTTTGGCTTGTTTTACACCTGAGAAAAGAATTTCAAACTAGTGGATACAGACAGTTAACCTAGGAGACATACTAAGCAAGAATACAGTGATTATAATGTAAGGGCTACGTAAATGATCAATTATCCAAAATCAAAACAGACGTTAATAGGAATTTGTTTATATTCCAAACACCTCACAGGCCCTTTTATAGTTATAATATGTTTATATAACTAAATAAACAAGAAACACAGCAGATAAAGGTAGATGCTAGAGCCCCTAATCTAATGTTTAAATGGAATATGTAGGATCTGAGATCTGTTTTGCTGCAGTAACCCACATGAGTATAGTACACAAGGCTGTAATATAAAAATGCAGTATTGCAGTAACACTAAAATATTGTAGACGAATATTAAATTATATTATTAAATATTAAATTCCAGTACAGTCAGCTGTAAGTAAAGGCTGCACAGGTAAACTCTGAGAATAAATGCAACCTATCTGAATGCCCTGTAATGATGGACACTTGTCCATGGGTCATAAATGACATCTTGCCCATGCTAGTCTTTCAGCTGCAGAAAGATGACAAATACAGGGGGGAGGACAAGAGAGAGATATAGATAACGTGTACAGGCAAAATACACTGTATTCCATTTATAAGCAACTTTAACAAACAGTAAAACAACTAGCATTCAAACAAGGAAAACAGTAGATCTGAAGACAGAAAGGCAGTTCTATGGCAGTGCTAATATACTGTCTAAAGTCACTGCATGTGAAACCACGCTTTGTGGCATTATATCCTGTACAGCAGCTGGGAATATCAAGCCTTTTCAGAAAAGAACACGGGTAAATAAATGGCATGCCCAAGCAGAGTTGTTTTCTCATTTTCTTTACTCACCACAAAATCCTTCAATCCTAATTAATTCAGACCTTCATTTTCTTTTGCTTATTACTGTAGCTTCCCTGCGGTAATGACAAGTATTTCTAAACTTGTTTGGTGTGTTTGTCCCCTGCTCCATCACCGCTGATAGGCATATGCATGTATACATCACTAGGCAAATACTTCCACATGCCAGCATATTAATAACCTCATGTCTTCCCTTCATATTAAAAAACTCTTTCTCTGAAAGGAACTACCTTACTGTGTCCTATTTATGTCTTTCTGACTTCAGCACCCCCCCCCCCATATGTCTTGGCGTTACCTTGATGGCTAGCCAATATGCCAGTTAAGTTAAAACAAAGGTATTTTGACTCACTTCATAATTTGATACATATCAACCCTGCTACCCTTATTTATTTCACAGTTTAAGAGTCAATAATTACTCGTTCATTAATTCATTTTGTGGTGTTAGAATGAAATGTTACAAAGTAACCAAGGTAAACGCATCACTGTTTCCTGTAAAGGAGACTTTAAATACTTTTGTTAGTGCAAGATTTTGTGTTTCAGTGACAAAGGAAGGTATGCAATCAAAAACACATGATAACTGATACTACGTGTGACACATTTACTGAAATCAGTAAAACGGACTGAGGAAGGATAAGAAATAATCCAGCAAGGATGTAAGCTTTTTAGGATGCTGTACTTGGTCTACTGGAGTAGATTTCACAACAAGAGTTCCCCCTGCTGTTCATTTGTATGTACTGCAAGGCCATGAGGTGGGCAATCTGTAAATCTGAAGAATGGTGGAAGGTGAGGGAACATCTAACTTTTGAGGTTACTGTGGTTACTCAAGAAAGGGTATGGAGACTCAACATTTGTAGAGGTTATGGTCACATATGTCTTACTAATCCTGTAACTCACTCCACATTCACAAAATGATAAATATTTCATCTAATTCAGTGTCGCAGCATACATATGATGCATTAAGACTACATCTCTCACCATGATATAGTACATACAACTATACACCATTTGCACAAATACCACTCACATGGCTCTGTAGTGAAATCGTAAGTCTCACATACTCAAAATAGTGTAACTAAAGCAATGAAACCCAAAAAATGTTCACACATAATCTCAAAACTTACATCACAAACACTGATTAGCCCTTGTGCTGCCTTGACCCCCACCTCAGTCTATAAATATGCTTATTCTGAAGTAGCACAAACTCAAAGTAAGGAGAAAAGTAATAAAAATCAAAGTCCCCTTTTTCTCTTCACTCGACATTGTCAAGAATACAACAGCTCATGCAGGAAGCATCTTGTATATATGATTTTTTTCACACTTAAAGTGTCAACGAAACATAAAGCAAATGATAGCCTTCTTCACCTGCACATTTAACCATTCATACACCTTATCAAACAACTGCATGAGTTACATTTCAGGCATTTGTTCAACAGAACAATCCCCCATTTCTTTAAACACACAGTACTGTTTCTGCTCCCACACAAAATATGGGAAGCACTATATTATGGGGTCTATATTATATTCTTGAAAGCCGACAATGTTGAATCTGACATTGTTGGCACAAGAATATTGAATGCTCAGAATCTCAAGCATGTAAATGGAAATCTCCGTAAGGGGAGATTTCTGTTTACTGCAATGTAGTGCGGTCTCGGAGTTGGTATATTTAAGTAGTGGGGGGCACAGCCCCCCATGTAGGGGGGGTGCAGTGGGATTGCCCCCCTGCTTAAACCCGTTAGGGTAAAAACTGATTTTTTTTTTCATTTTCAAAGTTACAGAACTTCGACAATATGGTGTCGACCATATTGTATTCGATGTTCTGTAACTTCGATGTTATAATATAGACCCATATTATGTGGCATGTAATGTATCACACTGGTTAAAACTGGCAGCCCAAGATAGTGGGCTATGTACACGTTGGTTTACAAAGTCCATTGAACATGTGGGAAAAACAGACAAACGTAGGTTTTGTAAAACCGAATTGGAAACAGCCATGCACCTTGTTGCTGGTTGCGATGCACTAATGGCAGAGGGACTGTATACTGAAAGGCATAATAATGTGGCGAGACTGTTGCACTGGAGATTGTGCAAATATTATGGTATCAAAGTGAAAGACTCTGGAAACATGAGCCACAAAGAATCATAGAAAATGATGAAGTTTATATCACATGGGATCACCCAATACCAACAGTTCAAAAGATAGATGCTAGAAAACTGGATATACTGGTCCATGAAAAGAAGACAAAAGTAGCATTGATCATTGATATCGCCACACCCAGTGACTACAGTGTCTTGCATACAGAGAGACACAAAGTCATAAAATACCTGGATTTGCAGGCAGAAACGAGAGCCGTGTGGAAGAAAGATACCCAGTGAGTTCCAGTAGTAGTAGGAGCAAATGGTTTTATAAAAAAGAATTTACAATCATATTTAGATATGTTACCAATTCATGTAACACCATACGAATTGCAGAAGGAGTCATTACTGGGTGCATTGCGGGTGCTCCAAAGAGCACTTTTGTCTAACATCAAAGAGTGAAACAATACTAATTTCATGAACTTTAATCGTAATTTGACTTAGGAATGGGGTCCATTCCCATCACGGTATTAGAAACCCAAAAGACTTGGAGAAATTAAAGAATGGAGAGATGAGTATCACGATCCCAGCCATACCTCACCATTGATTCATACTTGTGGTCTTCAGAAAAGGCTAAGCCAACATGTGGTTATTTGGCATACCTGCAGTTGAATCTTGACCTCTGAAAAGGGAATCCAGAACTCTAGACAAGCTGGGCATCTGTGTCCTTATAAGGGTTGTACTGTTAACAATACAGCTCATTGTCATGGGCTGAATAATAAATTTCAACAGGACCAAAGTAAAGGACATTCTCATGAAACATTAGAAAGTGTCTTCCCCACTAGAGAATATCACAAGTGGTGCAATTATTTGGGCGAGCATGTAAAGCAAGACAAAATGCCCTCAGAATGTGTTATGTCTGACATAGTTGTTATGCTCAGCAGGTCAGCAGCAGGTTTCTGTATATTGGCAGGGAACAGTCTGAATTGAAGATAACCAATTTTGCAGAGGACCTTAAGACAAAGATTTGGATGTTTTTTCCTTTCCAGGACTAATTCTTGTTGGTGATACCATGCAGGAAACTAATCTCATCAACAGAGAAAAGGCCAGGAATTCTTTAAAATGGCTACCATCAACCAGTTGCCTTGCAGAGGGTATAGCGTTATTCTATGGTAAATATGCCAGGCGTTTCTTTTACAGCTAAGGTATAGTTAACATTAGGGAGTAAACAATATTGTTGCATCATCTTTCTAAGAGTATTTTCATAACTTGGGTCCACTTCTTAATTTCGAAATATCACAATCACAAGATTCATAAAACAGAATCCATAATCTCGAGGTTGTGAAATCTCGAAATTAAGAAAAAAACAAAAAAAAAAAGAAGAGATGTAAAGCCATGTTTTTGCAGGGGGGCAAGCCCCTCTGCACCCCCCACACCCCCTGCAACTTAAATATACGAACTCCAAGATCACACTACAGTGAAGAGAAAGGTAATGTTCCCATTCCACACTGTATAGCGATTTCTACTACCGTTCTCTTCACTAGCACAATCTTGGAGTTAGTATATTTAAGTTGCAGGGGGGGGTGGGGGGCACAGCCCCCCATGTGGGGTGTGCAGGGGAGCTTGTCTCCCTGCAAAAACATGGTTTTACATATTTTATTTTCTTTTTTTTTTTTTATTTATCTCTTAATTTCGAGATTTCACAACCTCGAGATTATAGGTTTGCATTTATGAATTTCGGGATTGTGCTATTTCGAAATTAAGAAGTGGACCCCATGAAAGAGGTAGTTCTGTACAGAGATGCCATAGACATTTCATAAGTAAAGACATGGACATTCCTAAGTCCATCTCCTCATCTTCTGCTTGTTTTCTCATGGGAAGGAAGCCGAGTGTTGGATCTCACAACGCCCTCCCACTAGAACTGAATAACAGTAGAAAGTGTGCCATGGAGTTCAGGCAAAAAAATGGCATTTACATCCAAAATTGTTCCTATTCAAATCAAAACTAAAATAGTCTTTTGACCAGTAAACCCATCTGGATAACAAATTTAAATAAATAAAAATACCACTTTCAAAACAGAGTCACGTAGTCTGCCTCAAACTATACCATCTCTAAGTAGCACTGAGTTCAGGAAGTGTCACTCTCAGCTACTCCGACTTTCCAAAACAGAGTAGAAACATGAAACCTATTCTTATTCTCAGCACTTTGCGCTAGTTTGTGCGAATGTTTTCCTTTTACTTTCCATGGGAACACATGGTATGCTTATTAACTTGCAGAATGCCTGCCTACATATCAAGATAAAAAATGTCAGCAAAAAGTCTTCCAGTTTTATTTATTCTGAGCAGGTAGCAAGACTAGACCACTAGGGCAAAAATCAAAAACAGTGCAAGCAAATAATCTATTAAAATATTTATAACATAAACACTCAGCAAGTTCACAGGTTCATAGGTACTAACTAGGCTATCTGCGAGGATCTTAGAAGACTAGTCTTACAGGAAGGTTGGTATAATCTTAAGGTCTCAACCTCACAGATACAAGTTACAGGATTTGATTCTGATTGCTGGTTATTGGATTGGTTTGTAATAGTCTGCAGTCTTACAGCCTGGTTTTTACTACTTCAAAATAGAAAATTAGTGCTGTGGCCCCAGCAACCCAAACCCTAACCCTAAGGTCCGTCACTATTACACACTTACCTTATCCGCACCCTAACCCTAAATTTCGTAACTATCGCACTCTTATCTTACCCGCACCCTAACCCTAAAGTCCATCACTATCGCACACTTACCTTACCCACACCCTAACCCTAAAGTCCATCACTATCGCACACTTACCTTACCCGCACCCTAACCCCAACGTCCATCACAGTCGCACACTTACCTTAACCCGTTCTGTAACTTTCGCACCACACTGGAGAAAATGCTGATCCCGCATTAACGGGCAACCAAATTCTTCCCCTGGGAAAGAATTCGGATTTCCGCAGCTTCGACATTTTCAACTTCCGAACTTCCAAGTTCGACCTTCTGGTGTTCGAACTTCTGGAAGTTCGATTTTGTGATAGGAACCTGCTGTGCCTACCAAAAACAAGCCCAAAACAAACTCTAAAAACAAACCACCCTGGTGGAGTTCAAATACAAACAGATCATAGAACAAAAGGAAATAATCATAGCTAAAATTAGGAAGTGCAACACCCAGCAGGAAAAAAAAAATTGTACCAAAGTTTATTCTGAGGTAAAGATAGTCTCCCAGGCCAAGATCAATTACAAGGATTTCTTTAGCTATGTCTAAAACCTCAGTGGTGATACATAGCAGTGTGCAGAACTGATTATCAACAGATCTACTTACTTGGCGCTGGAAGATATAACAAATCCATTGGCCAACAAATTCAGCTCCAATTTTAGCCCCCCATTCCCCCGGCCACTTTCCCCCAAATAATACCATCAAACATAACTCCTCCACCATATCACTAGGAATTAGGTCCAAAATGCACTGTCTAATGCTAAGAATACTGCATCAATGAGCCCTAATAATATCCCAGGATACCTCCTAAATAGCCAGAAGCATGACCTATTTTGACCTGGAGTCTCTAGTTAACCATATCCGCCAGAAAGGCTTTGTGCTACATGAATGGAGGACTGCAACTGTCATCCCTCTGCATAAGGCAGTCCATCAATGTACCCTCCAAACTAATGCCCAATAAGTCTGACTTGTCTCATACACAAACCCCTGGAAAGAATTATCATGGATATGATTAATAATGACATTGGAAACCTTCAGTGACTGAAGCCAACCCAGTTTGGCTTTGTCAAAGGCAAATTGCACCTACTTAACCTGTTTGACTTCTTTGAAAACTTCAGTAAGGCAATGCATGAGGGCAAAACAGTGTATACTGCTTACTTTGAGTTGGCTAAAGCATTTGATACAATACCCCACTAAGGCATTGTAAACACGCTCATGGAATTAGGCATTAACCCTTATGTTATATTCTGGATAGTCAGATGGCTCTCAGATAGGATCCAAAAAGTTAGCACAAGGGAGACCACTCCAAACAAATAGGCTGGTCATTAGCAGAGTCCCTTAGAGCTCTGAGTTGGGCCCACTCCTTTTTGGCATTTACTACTTAGACATCAAAGCCAGTGTCAAAGGCCTGTGGTTGACCAAATTTGCAGATGACTAGGAACAAAATCATAGAATCACCCCTACAAAGACACAAACGGCCTACAGGAAGGACTAACACACCAGGCAAATGACTGGTGCCAAAGCCATGACTTTAAACCTAATGCCAAGAAATGCATAACAGTATAATTTGGGAAGTTGGCCACCTTAGGAAACTACCTCATTGATAATACATCCCTAACAGTGAACCCAGAAGTCAGGAATTGGGGAAGTATATGATAGTAACCTGGCTTTCAGCAAGCTTGTGTTTAAGTTAGTAAGGAAACTATTCAGTGTTTTTCAACTTAAAAATAAGTGCATGGCATCTAGGTTCAAGGTCATTATTCTTCTGCATTCAGCCGTCAGACCCATCACTGAGTACAAAGCCCCCTTCGGTAAGTACATGACCAAGCAAATGCAGCAAATGTAATGCCCACAGATGTTTCCTCGCAAAAAAGAGTACAGGATATAAACAACATGTCCTATGCAGATCTTCTTAAAGCCCTATCTCTATGCTCAGCTTCCTGCAGACTGTTGAGAGGCGATCTTTGCCTGGCATACAAGGCATCCTTGGATTCCATGCTGATGGACCTATTGCACATCTGCAAAACCAATAGCATCAGAACTACTTGATCTAGGCACTTGAACCTTGCTTGGTACATAAATAGGGCATGTAGGATGGACAGGTATGTGTATCTGAGAATTTTCCTCCTCTGGAACAGGCTTCTCATCCATGTGAAGCAGAGTTCTTCCCTAACCATATTCAAGTGTAACCTGCACCACTGGATGGGAAATCGGAAATACATTCTAGGTCTAGCATCTATTGGAGAGATGCAGTCTTTAAAAAACATTTGTGGGATACATTTTGGATGCATAGCTATGCTTATAAGGGCCCCAGTGGTAGTTACCCTAGTATATACTTATGAACCTATGGTAGTTTTTAGCCCTTATATTTTCCACATCAATAACCCAGGTATGGCCAAACAAGGGTATTTTGAGACATTTACATGTCTCCCATATCCATAAGGGACAGGTGTGCTAAAACAGGAGTGAATATGTGGTTACACACCCAGTCATCCGAATTATGTCTGAATAGAGTTAGAGAAATTCTTTGCTTTAGGTGGAGTTGAATTCAGCTCCACAGACGTGATACAAATCTATCCCTCCAACATGTTCTATTTATTTTACAAAGGGAATAAAGATCCCTTGAGCTGGTGTTTATGATAGCACTGGACTACAGAATATGTAATAGAGCTAACAGAACAGGATCTGTTGAAGCTCTGTACAAAGGGCAGAGGTCACCTTTTGGTATCCTGTATGATACTAAGAAGCAGAAGAGTGCTCTGAGGCAGTTTGCATAGATTTTTACAATTTAGTCCTTTGATTTTTTTTAATCAAGAAAGCATTGTGGTCATTCCACTTGTGATAAGTATTTGGATAGGTACATACCAAAACGGGCATTATAGTCAATGATTGGTCTATTGAGTTCTGAGTACAGTGGAAGAATTGCATCCCTGGATCTGAAAGTAATACCTTTACATATAAGCTGTGAGATGAAAAAGGACTTCCTTACAACAGTAAATACACAGTGGTCAAAGGACAGTTCCTTGTCGACACAGGGATCCCAAACTACGGGATCAGTTTTCAGGTGTGTGTAGTTAATGTGATAGTTAGAAGGTGAGTCATGCTTGCTGTAGGTTAAGACAAACCTTTTCTTGGCATTTGGTTTTAGTCCATGGAACTGGAAGCAGATGTAATGTAGACTGAAACTATTAAAGTATCATGGAGAAAAAAATAGAAATTGTAGAGACTAAATATATCGATGAGAGCAGAGAGACAAGAAGGATTAGGTAATGACAGGCATGGTTAAGTAGACTAGAGCATTAAGCAAGAAACATTTATCGTTAAGTGAAATGGTCGAGACCAGCAGGGTCTGAGGAAAAGCAGTAAGCGTTTGTGGAAGATTATGGAAGCTTTCTGAAGGACTCAAAGAATAAACTCAAAGTGTAAAGAATGATGAGAGTGAAAACTTTATGTAATGCCATAGGGATCGGCTCCTGACCCAGATACTCCCCAGACTCTGCAATAGGTTGCTCATACATGTCAAGCAGAGCACCTCTTTGGCCCTCTTCAAAAGGAACCTTGACGATTGGATGGGAGACAGGAAATTCACCCCGGGGATCACATCAGTCACCCTACTAGACAGGGGTCCAGGAAGTAAATAGTGTGGGAAGAAATAGCCAGGGAGTTGTTATGGCTAGGCTTGTAAAGGCCCTAGCACCAATAGCCTAGTATGAACCTATGAACCACATGAGCTACTGTGATTGTTAAGGGCATGAAATGAAGGTTCAAATGACTGTTAAGGATATGAGATGCAGGTTCAAATGATTGTTAAAGATATGAGATGTAGGTTCAAATGATTGTTAAGGATATGAGATGCAGGCTGAAATGATTGTTAAGGATATGAGATGCAGGTTCAAATGATTGTTAAAGATATGAGATGCTGGTTTAAATGATTGTTAAGGATATGAGATGCTGGTTCAAATGATTGTTAAGGATATGAGATGCTGGTTCAAATGATTGTTAAGGATATGAGATGCAGGTTCAAATGATTGTTAAGGATATGAGATGCAGGTTCAAATTATTGTTAAAGATATGAGATGCAAGCTGAAATGATTGTTAAGGATATGAGATGCTGGCTCAAATGATTGTTAAAGATATGAGATGCTGGTTTAAATGATTGTTAAAGATATGAGATGCTGGTTTAAATGATTGTTAAGGATATGAGATGCTGGTTCAAATGATTGTTAAGGATATGATATGCTGGTTCGAATGATTGTTAAAGATATGAGATGCAGGTTTAAATGATTGTTAAATATATGAGATGCAGGTTTAAATGATTGTTAAGGATATGAGATGCAGGTTCAAATGATTGTTAAAGATATGAGATGCAGGCTGAAATGATTGTTAAGGGTAAGAGATGCTGGTTCAAATGATTGTTAAGGATATGAGATGCTGGTTCAAATGATTGTTAAGGATATGAGATGCAGGTTCAAATGATTATTACGGCTATGAGATGCTTTTTCAAATGATTGTTAAGGATATGAGATGCAGGTTCAAATGTTTGTTAAGGATATGAGATGCAGGCTGAAATGATTGTTAAGGATATGAGATGCTGGTTCAAATGATTGTTAAAGATATGAGATGCTGGTTTAAATGATTGTTAAGGATATGAGATGCTGGTTCAAATGATTGTTAAAGATATGAGATGCAGGTTTAAATGATTGTTAAAGATATGAGATGCAGGTCTAAATGATTGTTAAGTTTATGAGATGCAGGTTCCAATTATTGTTAAAGATATGAGATGCAGGCTGAAATGATTGTTAAGGATAAGAGATGCTGGTTCAAATGATTATTAAGGATATGAGATGCTGGTTCAAATGATTGTTAAAGATATGAGATGCTGGTTCAAATGATTGTTAAGGATATGAGATGCTGGTTCAAATGATTGTTAAGGATATGAGATGCAGGTTCAAATGATTATTAAGGCTATGAGATGCTTTTTCAAATGATTGTTAAGGATATGAGATGCAGGTTCAAATGATTGTTAAGGATATGAGATGCTGGTTCAAATAATTGTTAAGGATATGAGATGCTGGTTCAAATGACTGTTAAGGATATGAGATGCAGGCTGAAATGATTGTTAAAGATATGAGATGCAGGTTCAAATGATTGTTAAGGATATGAGATGCTGGTTGAAATTATTGTTAAGCATATGAGATGTTGGTTCAAAAACATTGTCAGTCAAATGCCTGCATAAGTTATTGGGGATGGGATTGCATGTTTGGGGGATAATGTAGGAGAAAACCTTGCACCCAGAAATGAAACAGTACTGCAGAAGAGACAGGATGAAAGTATCTGCCCATTTAAAGTATGGGGAGCAGGACAGAAGTAAAAAAATTCTGAGGCAGTGGTTCTGTCCAGGTGCAGACATTTATGCAAAGGTGCTGTAAGGAAGAAGATGACATTATGCTGAAGTAGGAGACAGTATTGTTTTATGAGAATAATGCTGTGGTGTTTATTATTTTGCATTACACTCTCCTCATAATGAATTTTGCTCAGTGTTATCAGAGGCCTTCTGCTGTTACTGGGAGCTTGTGCTAAGAAGGGGAGACTATATTAAGGACTGATATAAGGACGTCTGTTTTAGGGATTGTGAAGTTCTGTTAGTGAGACACAAGATGGCTCTACAGGAATGGGTAAGAATATTGGAGAGCCCGCTGTAAAGTTGCAATGTGCAGGATTAAGGACAGTGAACATTCAAGACTAAATCCCAGATAATTGAATTTGTAGACTGTTTTAAGGCTGTTACCCAAGGGGTAGTAACCTCCCGTGCAAGTGCAAAAAGCAATCTCCTCCTGGTGTAGTACAAAGCAGCACTTCTTTGCTCTTAGGGTCATTCAGAGCTAATGAGCCATGTGGTCAGAAGGGTGAGATCTTTTTGGAGTTTGGAGCTAATTGCAGTGGACTGCTCATACTGGCTGAGGACCATACCACTGGTATTGCAGATAATGTTTTTCCATGAGCTGCTAGAAATACAGAAAAGTAAAGATATAGAATAGAATCCCTGTGGATATCACTGTGGAGGGCAAAGCTTTGTGAGAAACTGCCATGTCCTGAAAAAATAACTACTGCATCTATCCATGTAGCTGGAGAACCACCTACTAGCTGAAGGTCCAGTCCATGGAACATAAAGTGAACGAAAAGGAAGGGATGTAGCAGAAAATCAAAAACTTTGCTCAGATCAATGAACTTGGCTCTATGCTGTTATAAATCTGGTCTGCATGGGATAGTAGGGCAGTAAATATACAGTTCACCTTTATGAAACCATGTTGTGATTGATGTAATAGATGGATAGAATTAAGGAAGTCTTATGTGAAGAAAGACAATATTTTCTAGCATTTTACTGATGGCTGTGAGCATGGAGGCAAGATGAAGGTTTGTCATGCAGAAGAATTATGAAGATTTAGACACGTGGAAGATGGTAGAGTGGATCCATGGGCAGTGGATATGCCAAGTGAGTGTGACACATTAATGATTTGTGAAAGTGTAATGAACAGAATGGTACCACAAGCCTTCAGGATCTTAATGTAGAGGCCATTGGGTCAAGACTGAGAAAAATTTGTAAGTGGTTTGTAGACTGATAGAAGAAAAGGCCATGGATGATATGGTAAAATTTATAACACTGACAGCAGGGGCTTGAGAAGTGGCATAATGTTTAAATATATATCCCACAGACAAAATATACAGAGTTTGATTCTCACTAAGGGAAATTGGCTAGGCTTAAAATGGACAACAGTTAGCCTAGTACTTACATATGTATCTATAAGGGCAGCTAACCTAGTACTTGCCAATGTACCTATAAGGACAGCTAACCTAGTGCTTACCTATGTACCTATAAGGGCAGCTAGCCTAGTACTTACCTCTGTACCTATGAACAGCAGAGACATATTAAAGGGATTTGAAGAGATTGGTAGATTGTGATATGGTCTTCAGAGTACGTCTCTGCAACTCTTACTGCACTGGCACGGTAAGACTCATCAGTTTCAAGGCTTATAACGTATTGCGTTTTGTTTACACCACTAATCAGGTTTACTTTCCACCATTAGTTTCAAGCATTTACAATTTTACATTTATCCCTTAGGCTGGTGTAAGACTTTCAGTCCTCAGTGGAAACATTTTTAGTTTCAACACAGAATGGGCATAAGAGGTAATTCAGAGACCAGGCAGATGACAAGTCCTAAGTTGACGGTGGGGGAAAAAAGTGTGAGAGCAGATGTAAAATGTTTAAAAAAAGAATCAAGAGTACGCACCCTAACAATACAGTCCGTAACTATCGCACACTTACCTTAAAAAGTGAAACCCAATTATTCTGACAGACGATGAGTATGAACCAGGCCGTGTTTCCACAAAGGTTAGACATGCAGTAATACAATGAATAGGGCTTCAGGTGAGTGTGTCCTTTCCTGGGCAGATAATTCTGAGCTACTGTATATTCTATATATTCCTAATATCAATAATCAATAATAAATACTAATGATGATAAATGAACCATTAATTTTACTTATGTCACTGATAGTAAAGTGCTTACTTACCTTATCTTTAGGACACCGAACCTTAATTGATTTTGCAGCTAGTTTTAGTCCTGAAGATTTTTCTGTGCATTTGTGCACATGGCCAAACCTTCCCCTATTGAAAAAAAAAATAAGGCACATATTTATGCTAAGCATTTCATAGCAGTATAATGCTAAACTTGCAGTGCAATATCATACTCAATATGAGGATCTAAAGGCCACAAAATGCCAAAAAATAATAAATAATAAATAAAATGGCACATTTATACCAGCTTTGGATGTGTCTAAAACAACAGCCCCTAAGGCAAGACAACATACCCAACACTTTAGTCATAGGTGACTCTATACTCAGGCACACTGACGTCCCACTCACCAGGCTGAACAAGGAGAAAATTACTGTCAGCTGCCTGTCAGTTACCAGGATCCGCCACATAACGCATGCACTCAAGTCACTCCACAACAGGTACAAATATGACTCTGTCATTGTCCATGTTGGAGTGAATGACTTGAGACGTACCTCCCTGGACTACATAAAAAGAGACATGTAAGAGCTCTCGGATCATGTGTCCCAGGCAGGTATGACCCTAGCCCTGAGCAGCATCCTGCCTTTGCCCAAAATGATACCACAGTATAAGGACAAAATGATTGACTTCAACAATTGGCTATGTTTCTGGTGTCATTCAAAGGGGAGCCAGAATCTGTCTGCCTGAGACAACAAGATCGACAAACCACGATGCTTTGCCAGAGATGGTCTGCATCTGTCACCCATGGGATTCAGTATGCAAAATCTGAAGGTAATGTTACTCAATGCTAAAAGTCTAAACTTCAAAATGCACTCTCTCTCTCTCGAGGCACTCCTAAAAATGGAGAACATTGATATCTGCGTAGTAACTGAGACCTGGCTCAAGGCTTCAGAGAGCACCCCTGCAATACCAGGCTACAACTTACCACACTTTTCGGCCATCAAACCAGGACCGAAGCACTAAAAGTGGAGGAATGTCCATATTCGCCAAGGATATTCACACCTCCAGGCTAGTTGCCCAACACAATGCATCTGAAATTCTACAAGTGCAACTAAAACTAGGTAAGACTGAAATCCAAATTGTAGCTTGCTACAGATCCCCCACTATGCCCCAAGATTCTCACTATACCTTTCTAAACATACTAGAAAATATTAAGACACAACCAAACACCCTAATACTGGATGATTTCAACTACCCTGCCATTAATTGGGAAAACTACTCGGGTACCAACACCTTTGCCCAACAGTTCTTGGAATTCATAAATTCCAATGCCCTGGACCAACTAATCCATAGTCCCACCAGGGGCTCAAATATCCTAGACCTGGTCATTACCAACATAGGAGATTGATGCTCCACACCAGTGGTCACCCCTCATTGGTCAGGTCTGACCATAAGCTAATCACCCTCGATGTCCACATCACACCCCCATCCCCCAGTAGGAAAACCTCCATAAAAAACTTCTCCAGAGCCAACTTCATGCTACTCGAGTCAGAAGTGACAGACTTCATGACTCCCATGCAGACAGGAACTGAAAGTTTGACTGCTGAATCCTACACTAAGGCACTGTACAAGAACATCCACTCGTGCATGAATCATGCCATTCGAAACTGAACCAAGACGGTCTCCTCCAAAAAAAGGAACCCAATCTGGTGGTCCCCTGCCATAAACAAACTATACAACAGAAGGAAGAAACTGTTGCAGAAAAGAGGAAAATCCCAGGATGTAAAAAACTCCCTTACCAGCCTCAGTAAGAAGCCGAGATCCATCATAAAAATCTTCCAAAGCTAGTTACGAAAATAAAATTGCCAAAGATTCCAAGGCCAACCACAAGGCATTCTATAGTTATGTCAAGAAACTAAATGGCAATGCTCAGATCTGCTCTGAGTTACAACAGAATGACATTAAATATACTGATTCTAAGGATATTGCCAATATCCTGGCAGATTGATTCAGTGCCAACTTCACCCCCCTCTCGCCCCCTAAAGGGCCCATCTCAATACCAAAAGATCGCCAAATTCTGGTAATCATGGCCACACAGGTAAAAAATGCGCTCTCCAAAGCTAAGAATACAGCATCCATGGGACCAGATGACATCTCGAGCTGTGTACTACATGAACTACAAAATGAACTGGCACCTCACCTAAGTGTCATGTTTAATCATAGCCTCACCTCAGGCTTCGTGCCCAATGAGTGGCGCACAGCTACAGTTATCCCACTCCACAAGGGGGGAAGGGGGGATCCACCTTGGATCCCGGGAACTATCTTCCCATCAGTCTGACGAGCCTGATCTGCAAAGCCATGGAATGCATTATCATGGAACTTATAAACAAAGACAATGGCAACCTTCAAACACTGGACCCCACCCAGTTTGGTTTTGTAAAGGGCCGATCTTGTCTCCTCAACCTGATTGACTTCTTTGAATCAGTATCCAGAGCAGTGTACGAATGTAAAGCAATCCACACAGCCTATATGGACCTCGCCAAGGCCTTTGACACCATCCCCCACTCTGGAATCATAGATAAACCTACTAAGCTTGGCATTAATCCCTACATCACTTGAATGGTTGCCAACTGGCGTACTGACAAAACCCACACTGTAAAAGTAGCTGTCTCAAAATCCAGCTCCAGACAAGTGACAAGCAGAGTACCTCAGGGTTCAGTCCTGTGACCGCTCTTGTTTGGCATCTACTTCTCTGAAGTACAGGCCAGCACTAAGGGACTCTGGCTAACAAAGTTCACAGATGACTGCAAACTGGGAGCCATTATTGAATCCCCAAATAATGTGGATATTCTACAAAAGGGCCTTACAGAAACAGATGCTTGGTGCCAGAGCCATGGGCTCAAGCTCAATGCCAAGAAATGTATAGTTATCCCCTTTGGAAAAAGCTATGTACCCATGAATTACCACATAAGTGGCAGTACACTTAACACCAAAAGTGTGATAAGGGACTTAGGGACACAGGTGGACAGTGGTTTCACCTTCGATAACCACATACCCACAACAGTCAGGATATCCTTCTATGTGGCACACCTCATCACTAAGGGCTTTTCATCCAGAAAAAAGGAGGCCATTGTCCAACTGTACTAATCCCTCCTTAGACCCATTATAGAGTACAATGCCCCATTTGGTATGTACCTCACAAGATATCTGCAACAACTGGAAAGGCCACAGAAATACTTCACTAAAAGAATCATAGGCCTAAAGCAGACGCCCTATACTGACCATTTAAAAAAACTCCAGCTATACTCTTTTGCAGATCGCCTACTCAGAGGCGATCTCTGCTTAACATACAAGGCCATGTCAAACCCAGAGCTGTTGGGCATGCTACACTTAAAGAAATCCCAATCCCTCAGAGCCACACGCTCCAAGGATCTAAACCTGGTCATCACAATGAACAAAACATGCTGGAGGGATAGGTTCCTGACCCAGAGACTCCCCCTACTTTGGAATAGAGTGCCCATACATGTCAAGCTGAGCGCCTCTTTGGCCCTATTCAAAAGGAACCTTGACGACTGGATGGGAGATAGGAAATTCACCCCAGGGATTATGTCAGTCACCCTGCTAGACAGGGGACCAGGGAAGTAAATATTCTGGGAAGAAATAGCCAGAGAATTGTTATGGCTAGAATTGTATAGGCCCTAATAGCCTAGTACCACCCTATGAACCTATGAACCTATGATGTTCTATGAATATCATCTTTTTAATATGTATGGCCATTTTAGAATCCAAACTAGACATGGCAGTTTTATTTACTTTTCAGCAAAATGTCACAGTATTTTTTATACTTAACTCCCTCAAAACTAGGAGTCAGCCTTTTATGACCAATAAAGGCAGAGATTAAAAATCGTGCAATATTTAGTGAAATTGATGGTCACATAGGATGTATCGCAAATATATAAAAAGTACAATTACTTATTGTAATCATTCATTTTGAC